>NC_056745.1:423684566-423984566 GCF_019279795.1 Protopterus annectens | reverse complement strand
TTTAGACTCCTTTTCTAAGTTGATTTCTTGTAAAAGGAAAGCAGATTCATCTTTCCCTGATGAGTTTCAAGATGTTGAATCTGTTGGGAGCTGTGAAGGGATGGAAACAGTTTTCTCTCCCCAAATTTCTGATTCAAATTCAGAGGAGAACATGGTATCTGATTCCCCCCTGTGAGGAACTGTCTTTTGCTATGACTATTTCCAGAATGAACTGGTGTCCATAGTCCAATTCCAATTTCTTGTATCCTAGTTAATGCGCAAAGTATATGGAACAAAACTGACCAGATGAATTCCTTCATTTCCTTACATAAGCCTGATTTAGTTGCTATCTCAGAATTATGGACTAAAGCTAACAATCCTTTTTTATATTATTTTTTTCCCTGGTTCTAACTACTTTTTTTGTCTCCAGACCAGACTAAAAGCAAGGAGGTGAAACTCTCCTGTTCAAGTCACAATTAAACTACTTGCTCAAGGAAACACTAACATAAATAATTACCATAACTAGTTACTTGTATTCATTCCCTCCCACAAGGATGACATACTACATCTGACTGTAGCATATCTATCACCTCCCTCCTGACTCCCCAAACTATATAACCTACTAAAAGACATAACTTCCTCCTCAAACAATATCAAAGTATTTCATAATATGTGGAGACTTCAGTCTCAGCCTGTTCAGTCCCATTTCCAATCACCTGAATACTCTTCAGGCTCACCCAGCTCATATCTTAGCCTTCAAGACCCAACCTCAATACATCTCACCAATCCCTCCTAGATCTTATATTAACTAACAAACACTCTCTTGTTTCAAATATCACCATCCATCCACCATCTTTCAGTGACCACTGCCCTATTAGTTTTCCTATCTGTCATCCATATGTAAACATACTCCTAAAGCTCACATCCTTCTGTAATAAATCACAGAATGACATTAACAAATTTAAATTCACACTTTCCTTAACTCACCAGTTTTGAACTTATCTAACCCTAGCACTGCTGCAGAACTGCTCACCTCTTTACTGACTGACCTGCAAAACTCATGTTTTCCAGTAATCCAAAACTATACAAACCTAAAACTAATAATTTGGTTAACCTATGAGATTAAAGTTCTTCTACAACTCAGAGACAAGGCATGGCATTCTGGGAAATCACTTCCTACTTCTATAAAAAGACAGTGCTACACCCAGCTACTCAACCTTGCTAAGCAAGCTATAATGTATCATAAAAGTCACTTGGTGAAATCATACAGAAGTTCTCTAATAAAACCACCTCAAAATTTCTGAAAATAAGTCAGCTGTCTTACAGGATAAAAGAACCTTCCCTCCATGAATTCCATGTCCTATTTCTGCCTCTGATTTCCTTTATAATTTTAGCAACATTCCCAGACCTTTCTCTATTTAATCACACCTCCCCTCCATGCATCCTTATATTCTACTTCAGAGCTTTCATCACATCCATGGACATATACATTTTGCTTGAACAGATTTAACTTGACAACTCACTTCCCGATACTGACAACCTTCACCCATGGTTTATTTATCACTGTAGAGACAACATCATAATATCTTGAAGGATGCCATTGTAAAAACACTCCCTAAGAAAACAGTCCCACCAATCCATCAGACTTTCATCCCATTTCTGTTCTCCCTACCCTAGGAAAGATTCTGGAAAAAATTCTTATTTGCAACACACTCAGTACATCAACCAATACCACATACTCTCTCAAAAGCAGCACAGCTTTTGGTCAGGTTGCAGTGTATCCACAGCTATCTGGACACTCTGTAACAGCATTATTCTTGGAATGGACAAATGCCTAATTACTGGAACAACTTCTATTGACCTCACTAGAGAATTTGATCTTGTTGATCACTCATTTCTAGACTGTCTCACTTCTCCTCGACCATCTCACTGAAATAGGTATTAGTGATGACATACTGCCCTCATTCATAAACTAATTTTTTTAAATATCATTTCTCAGTTAATTTTAATTCACCAACCTCTATGTCAGTGCCTCTTTTGACTTATCCCATCTTCCTCTCCTGCTTTATGCTGATAGCATGGTCCTATTCTGCTCCAGCCATTTTGTCTCTTCTCTTGAACTTGAACTTCAGGCTGATTTGCATGCTCTTATTCAATGGGTCAGTGATAAAGAATTACTACCAAACTCCTGTAAAACAAAAAACATTAGCAAAAACTCACTTCTGTCTCAGACCTGTAAAAATCCTTGATCATCTTAATAACACTATTAAAAAAGTTAGTTCATTCAAATTCCTGGGCATTTGGTTTGACCCCTTCCTAAATTTCCAACTCCTGGACCACACACACAAAAAAATCAACTCTCTCCTGTTCTGGGCTAATAGGATCTCCCCTTTTCTACCCATACCCTGTAGAAGTGCCATAGGTAAAGGTATCTTACTGGCTCAGCTAGAATACAATCTTCTGCTAATTGCTGCAGGTTCTAAAATATGTATATACTATTCAGCCCATTTTAAATGGCAATCAAAAACCAAAGCAGGATAGCTGGTATAAAGAAATCCAAACTATATAAACAAACCAGCCAGGCACAGTATATATAATGCTTTAATATTCAAACCAAACAATAAAAACACAGAATAAAAAGAGATGGGCACTTTCACACCACCAAGGTGCTTCATCAGATCTAACACAATAGTAAATCAACCTGTTTAAAAAGCCCTCTTATTTCTTTAAACCACGTGACCTAAGGGTGTGTCTTAAAGGAATGCCCTTATTAAGTCCTTTTCCATGAGTAGCCCCTAATAACAAAATCCACTTTAACTGCAAGCACTCACTCTCAGTGTAAGTTCTTACATCGCCCTCTCTGCTGTTTAATTTCAACCAATCTATTACCATAAACTTAAAACTATGTGATGTCCCTTCCAATAAAATATCTTTAGACAGAGCACTATTCATACTTTGCTTTGAAATACTATAAAGGTGCTTTCTAATCCTGTCTTTTAAGCACCTATTGGTCTTCCCAACATAAAAACAGAAGCAGGCATCACACACAGCAAGATAAACAACGTTTCTAGAACATCAGGTAGCTCGAACCTTAAACTCATAATAACATTTAGTATCAGGATGCTGGAAACTATTATCACTATTTATATACTTACAGAAGGTCAAAGCTAGCTGCTCATACCTTGATGGTGTGAAAGCACTCATCTCTTTTTATTCTGTGTTTTTATTATTTGGTTTGAATATTAAATCATTATGTCCACTCTGCTGGCTGGTTTGTTTATACCATTTTAAATGGTATTTGCAAATTCAACACTCTCTCCCCAAGAAATGAACACCACTGGAAAACCATTGAAAAAGCTACCTTGGTCTACTGGCAAGGGATGAGGATGACGTTGGCATGTATTTTTATTCCACTGAAAACTGCTTTCATGGAGCTTAAAAGAATTTTGGGAGAAATAATCAGCTTTCAGCTTGGAATATTATTTATAGGTGGGACTGGAGTTTGATTTGCAACACTTAGGATGTATCTGAAGGCCTATAAGGGAAAAGTATGACAAAAGAGGGTAGATTTCTAAAGAATTTTATGAAGATATTTTGTATGAAAGAAGTGAATTCAGTAGTAACTTGGAGGTAATTTATACATTACTCCCCAAGGTACAATAATTTGGCTAGACTAGATAAAAATTATATTCCACAGGAACATGTGCATTTAATTGAGAACTTTGACATGCATCCAATAGCTATTTCAGATTACACACCAGTAATTACTAAGATAAAAATGTGGGGTAATGAAGTAAAGATGAAACACTGGCACTTCACCACCTAACTGTTAAAATAGAGGAATTTAAGGAATGGGTAGTGGAAATTATTCAGGAGTTATTAGGGGAGGCAGAAAGTACTTAAGAAGTTATAGCTAGTGAGTTGGATACAATGAAAGTGGAGTTTAAAATAGGATGAAAATAAAAGAAAAAGAAATCTGGTTAAGAAGTAATAAGAATTATTTAGAGGGCTGACAAAGGTCAAAGTATTACAGAATAACAGGGTTCTCACAGAACAAGAAGAGGGACAATTGAAGAGTGCAAATGAGAAAATAAGGTAGTACCTTGATAATATGTATGAGTTTAGAAATGTTGCTATTAAGTAACTGTTTTGTGATAGTAACTCAGTAGTACAAAAACTTTTGGCACAACGACTTGAGCAACAGAAAGTAGAAAGAGCTGTTGCCAAACTTAGGGAGCCTATAACAACAAAAATAACTAGAGATCCTGTAGAGGTATTAGAGATATTTCAGAAATTTTATGAATGTTTGTATAAAGCAGAGAAGTGGAGAAATCAAGATAAAGCACAAATAGAAATATTTCTGAAAGACTTAAATATGCCAAGGTTGGAGGTAGATGAGGCTGAGCAATTAACAGTTAAGATAGGAGGAGATGAGATAAAAATGGTGATATATAACCAATCTGCAGGAAAGTCTCTAGGAATAGATGTTATTCTGGTGGAAGTTTGGAAGCTAGGAGGGAAGAAAGTGATAAAGATCTGGATGGTTTTGTTTAACAGTATTTTAAAAGGAGGGGAGGTACCAACATCCTGGAAAAAGCTGGAGTGGCTGTAACACCTAAAGTCGGTAAAGACCCATTAAATCTAGATTTATATAGGTCCATTTTAATTTTAAACCATAATTGTAAAGCGTTTAAGTATATAATGGCAAAACAAATGGCAAAGGTGATGACAAAATTGATCAATATGGATCAATGTGGTTATATGGAGGAGAGGCAAAATTTGACAATATTAATAGAGCAATGATGATCCAGATGGAATCAGAATATAGGAAAATACTGCTGCTGTTTGTGGGTTTTGATGAAGAAAAAAGCATTTGACAGAGTAAACTGTGATTTTATGAGCAGAGCAATGGAAGCATTTGCATTTCCTGATACAATAATAATATTAATTAAAAGGATATATGAGGGATTGGTGATAAAAATCAAAGTGGAAGGGCTCATCTCTGATGAGTTGTGTCTGAAGCCAGGAACCAGACAGAGGTGTCCTCTTTCCCTTTTGTTATCTGCATTATATTTAGAGCCATTAACAAAAAAATAAGGGACTCAGAAACTCAAGGATATAATTGGTATAGTGTTCAAGAAAAGATGGTTTTATTTGCAGATAATATGATTTTGTACCTGATAAAACCAGAAAGGACATCTCAGTGTTGTGGAGCATTCTGAGACAGTTCTTTTTTTTTTTGGGGGGGGGGGGATAAAATTAATGAAGATAAAACAAAGACTATAGCTATACAATATGTATCCACATATGAATTGGTTCATCAATACCCATATTTATGGAGGCATGATAAAATGAAGTATTATAGCAATAACCCATGTCTGGGTGTGGGTAATGCTGGATTTTCCCATGGTTGGTGTGGTTTGGTCATGATAGTGAATCCCGAGTGACCAAACCCAACCGTGGGTAAAACCAGCATTACCCACAGCCAGCTATAGGTTATTGCTATTATACGATGACATTATTTAAGAAAAAAGTTATTTACTTTTCTTTAATAATGTCTTTGTATAAGGGCACTGTGGTGCTCTTCTGCTTTTTTCCTGTATCTTGGGTCTTTCTTGATATTCTGCTCATGTGTATGGGACTTACATTCCTGTACTTGTGCAGTACATCAGTGCTTTGGAAAGGAAGATCTCTGTTGCTTTTTTTTTAATAACAAAAAAAATGTTGAAATCCAGACAGTTTAGACTTACTAGAGAGACAGAGAAAATAAAAGGATGCTCAGGTATGTTTCTCTTGTTTTGCATAACATACCTGATTTCTTTATCCCATTTCTCTCGTACTTCTGAAGTGTCCAGATTTCTAAGTTTATTTATTTTTTTTTTAAAAGTGAAGAAAACTGAAATTTCTGTAGCATATATAAATAGAAGAAAATCCGGGTGACCAGACTTTTTTCTATTGGTATATGCTGGGTTTTACAATGGGCAGGCTGGTTGGGCTGACCAGTCAGCATGCATGTTTTTGAATGTTAATGGCCAGTCATTGTATAATTAGGGGTACATATTAAAAAGAATTCTGTTATGGCAGGTAAGGATATATGAGAGTAGACTAAACAAAAGATAATATAAAAAATGAGAAACTAAGTTCTTGACTGAAGATATGGATAGCAAGAAATAAACAGGTAAAACTGTTTTGTGTCTCTTTAGTTTTATACACAGGTCAGGTATATTTTGATCAAGCAGGGGAGAAGCTGTGGATAGTAATAAAGAGTTGAAGGGTTTTATCTGGGGGGGGGGGCAAGAGTCAAGTGGGATAAGTTGATCCTCCTAATAGAACAAGGAGGTTTAGGATACTTGATTTGAAATGATAATTTAGAGGTACACAGTTAAGGCTCATATACATAACACAAGCAGAAGGCTAAATTTAAAAATTGAAAGGGATAATGATGAATCAGGGGAGTAATTCAAGAAATAAATGGGATTTTGATGTAGATCCTTAAGGAGAACAACAGTCATATGGGATATTATATTCGTAAAGTAGCAGAATGTAAACTATGAACTAAGCCAACCAGTGCCGGCTGGTGACTTCAAATCAAAGGGGAGCTGTAGGAGACAGCTGAATGGGTATGGCCAACAGGAATGGGTGTGGCCAACCAGAAAGGGACAGAGCTATGTTGAGAACCATAAAAACTGTGACTTTAATTAAATACGCTGCCCTGGGTGCCAAGCCGTCACTATGAGTCTAATCAATACAAAATGAAGTGTGGAAGAAAAAAAATATTTCAATGCATTGGCTACATAACAGCTTACTTAATATCTAGGTGGAAACAAAAAGGTTGTGAGGCATGAAAAAATAAATTACTTTTTAAATACATTACTGGAATGCCAGTCAAGTATAAAAAAACAAGCAGCTTTCAACTCAAACCACTTCTCCTTCCACTGCATTTCTAATTATAATTTATATTCAGCTTTATAAAAGTACCAAGTAACATGCTGAAAGTAGCAATCTCTGTGATACCCCCACTTGTAAAAATGTTTCTTATCCAAAAAAGACCTGCTGCCTGATACCACCTATTTACTTGTTTCATGGGGAAAACATGATCAAAGTAAAAAATGAACAGCAAACAAGAAATATGCTCAAGATAGATTGCTTAAAGGATTACTGCACAGGTTATGGACCACACATGATAGATTGGCATTCTGTTTAGTTTGCAGGTAAAGCCTGCAAAGATGACTGCAAGTCTCCAACAAATGCAATGAGCTTCTGAAAATATAGTAATCCTGTTGTTTTTTACAAATACTGTCATATGCATTTCAATACCTAAGGCTTATACGTTATCTAGTTATGTAAATATTCTTGGGATGGCAACAATAAAAAGGCTTTCAATGTTGGTAATTCTTCAACAGTATGCTTATTAAATCTTACTTGCATCTTACAATCTCAGACAAGCTTACCTGATGGTCATTAAAGCATTGCTAGTTAAACACAGAGCAACAGGCACTGCAACAGCAAGCATTTTCTGAATAATAAGAAGCATAAATCAATAGTATAAAAAATATGACAGAAAACCAGAACATTCTGCAAAATCAAGGGTAAATGAAAAGTCACTGTAGTACTTGTGTCTACTTTGGATGGGGGGGATACTCTGCACACTTACACTGCATAACTGCTCCTTGCCTTGCTTGGACACATCCAGAGTCACTATATGAGGGAGTGGGGGGCAACAAGTATGTCACAATTTGAAATGTCTCTGGATTACGGTGATGGCCCTGACACATTTGTTATACCTCTCAACCTCAGAGCAAGATATCTGGCCATAAATAGAAGTGGGACAAAGGCCCAAAAATAAGGATTATTTGAAATATTGTTTTTATAAACTTAGAAAGATAATAGAATAGTAGGTCTTGCATTAGTATGAATTTTCTGAAGTGTATGAAATCTGAAATTCAAATGTCTGTCATTATTTTCTAACTTCAATCATTAATGATTCGCCACTAATTTGCCAGAAAAACACAATTTTGTGAAAAATGGACCAAAAATGTGATTCAAAAATATAAAATAGCCACACAATAAAGCTGTAAACCTGTCAAAGAAGGGAAACTTTTTAAATATTAGTGCTGTTAACTTGAGCAGCTGATAAAATAAGAGCATCTGCATGCATTTCTGAAATAAAAGTAATATATAACTCTGATCATTATAATTATTTATTAATTGTAAACCCTCTACATTTTCTTCCAAAATTGTCATTTTGCAGAGGGATTATTAGGGGGAGAGCAACATTTTGAGCCAAAATTGGGGACAGTTGAGAGGTTTGGATATACCAAATTCTATAAAGCGAATTATTTGTGTGTAGCTCTCAACCTCTTAACGTAGAAAATCTGGACAAGCCCAAATATATTGGGGGAACATACAAACAGTACTAAAATTGTTCTTGTATAAACTTAGGCAGTTGATAGAATAACAGGACTTGCTTTAGCATGCATTTTTCTGAAGGGTATGAAGTCTGAAACTTAATGTCTGTCATTATTTAGTGACTTCATTCCTAAATGATTTGCCATAAAACCACAACTTTTATGAGTAACAAACCAAAACTAAGAAGCAAAAATCTATTAATTCTGTGAAAATCTGGAGAGTTGAGAGGTATAGTTCAAACGGTGGTGTCTTTGAGTTTGCCGCCCTTCCCCCCTCACAAAATCATGGTCAAATGGGGCCTCCCCCCTGCAGCCATTCCAATGTCCCATTACTTGGCTATTTCATCCCATTTACCATAAACACTGTAATGTGCATACTGCTTTACTTCTACGATGATTTGGATTTCATTTAAAGTTTTATTTTACATTTTACAGTACAAACACTAATATACATCTGCTAAACAAAGCAATGCAGTCTCACAATGAAAATAGACTTAGCATTAAAATTTCTCTGCCCTTGAAACTCACATTCATTGAAACAGCATTGAAACCCACATTCAAAGAAAATATATCTGGCCAGTGGCAGATAAAGATTAAGTTTGGGCTGTTTTCAAATCATAGGCCCCTTGCACACGAAACACACATGTGTTCTTTGATACACCTTCCTGATTGTATTAAATTATATTCCTTCTATAATGCAGTACAGTTGTTAGATGGCATTTGAAATTTGTTTTGAACATTTTTCCAGTAAGCAATGAAACAAAATGCATGCACCAATAATGACAAAACTGCCCGTTTCAGAACATTTCTATCATAACAGTCTACTCACACTTCTACAATCCACCAGTATCAGTAAATATGCACAATGTCTGCAGAAATAAAAGTCATCTAAATAATTCCACATTAAAGACATTAAAGACATATGTAACTAATGAAGAGGTTTCTGCAAACATCTTTATATTTCATTGTTTCATCTACAAATAAAGTGTCTGTTGCCCCTGAGGAATAAATTGCCTATGTTACATTAAAAAATGATAAGCTAGAAATATTGCAATAGTGAATGGATGGTAAACTGCTAACAGGTTCATAGTTACTAGGTATCTCTGCCAAAGAGGACTGCAGCATCCACCCCCTTTAAAAGTACAACACAGTACAGTATCAGCAATGCATCTGTATACTGTGGGAGTAGAACCCAGAGCCTTCTGCATCAAAAGCAAGTACACTACCTGTTGTGCAATTAACAATGCAAACAGGCTCAGCATAAGCAGCACTAAACTTCTCTTCCCCTGAAGCTTTCGGCTCCTTGTAAAATCCACTTGACACTCAACTTTATCTCTCAACTTTGCAGCACAAGAAATTTGGAAAAAAGCCAAAATTTATTGAGGGCAGGACAAAAGCTCAAAAACCAGGGACACGTTTTAAACATTGCTTGTATAATCTTGGAAAGTTGCTAGAATAAAATGCTGTGTTGCCACCATGCATTTCACTGCCAAGTCTTGAACCCAGGACCCTGTGGACAACAGTCAGAGCAATATCCCACTATGCCATATCGGCTGTTTCTTGAAAGATAGAAAGACTGAAATGTAAATGGCTATCATTTAGTGAATCCAGTTCTCACCATAGTTCTAAACCTCTTAGCACAAAACACCTGGACAAAGCCAATAATGGGTAGAATACAGCCCCCAAACATATTCAGTGAATTCAATTCTTACCACAGCTCTCAACCTCTTAGCACAAAAAAACTGGACAAAGCCAATAATGGGGCAATACAGCCACAGAAATCGGGACAAATTTCAAATATTGATCATAGAAACATAGACAATTGCTAGAATAAAAGGTTTTTGCGTTACCATGTACTTTCTGAAAATCATGAAGTCTGAAATTCAAATGCCTGTCATTATTTAGTGAATTCAAAATCCAGAAAACCACATTTTATGAGGAACAGAACAAAAATATGAGGTAAAAATCTGAAATGTTTTCACAAGTGGTGGTGGGTAGGGAATTCAGGCTCTTGCTACCTGCACCCAAGGTACAGGGTTTGAGCCTAAGTTATACTCTAGCCACCAATCTGAGTTTCTCTCTAGTCACCAGGTATATTTAACTGGGGCATTACACACACACACACACATACACACACACACACACACACACACACACACACACACACACACACACACACACACACACACACACACACACAAAACCTATATTTGGAGTTCATCCATTTGTCAGTTTCAAAATCCCTTCCTGTAGCTTCAAAGTCCGTTGACTTACAAAAAGTAAAGAAAACAAAAGCACACAATAGTCCAAAATGATATCCAAAAAACACACGACACCACACCAGAAAAAAATGCAATGTTCTTTACTGATGTTTCTGGTACCTCGGCTTACGCCTCCATGGAATACATTTTTATATCAAGCAGCATTCATTTATACAATTCAATTATCCAATGTAATAATCAAACAATGAAATAGCGATCCCATTCTTAAAGTGCCCATACTTGCTGACATAAACTACCAATGATTTTTAGTGCATATTTATTCATTCATTGCATGTCTTTTATATATTATTCTATATTAAGACCACTCAAGACTTTAATTCACATATATTTTAAATTTAAAATAAACATTCCAAATGCTTCCTATAACAATATGAATAAATATAATAAATATAATACCTTTAATAAAAGTGAGTTGACACACAAACTTGACAAGGTAAGGAATAGGTTAAGGAGCAGAGGTTATTCAGAAAATGCTTTAAGTTCAGCAGAGAACAAGGTTAGAAAGAGGTTGGGGTTAGCACACCAAAAGGAAAACATCACGGCCAGGTTAGAGGGGCACAGCAAGCAGCGTATGGAGAAGGGTAAGAATCAGGAAGTTTTATTTTATGTAAACAAATTCTCCCCTTTTTCTGACACACTGAGGTTGCTGGTTAACAGATATTGGCATATTATTCTCAATGATGAGAAGTATGGCAAAATCTTTCCGGATAAGTTTGCATTTTCCTACAGTAGATCAAAGAATTTAAAAGAGTTGTTGTCCATGGGCAAATTGGAAAACAAACAAGGTAAGAGAGGAAGTTATCCGTGTGGAAAGTGTATTGTGTGTAGGAAAATTAGAAACCTACATGGGATGAATATCAATGGAAAGATTTATACTGCAAGAGATTTTTACAACTGTCATACTAGGGGAGTAGTATATATTATTGGCTGCGGATGCATCCCAACCATGTGGTATATAGGGCAAACAAAAAGAGCTGTCAAAAAGAGGATTATGGAGCATTTGGGGGACATCAGAAGAGGCAGGTTAGATAGTCTTATTGTGGAACATTTCATCAAGACCCACAAGGGTTCTGATGAATCCTTTTTCTTTGGTGTGCTGGCCAGACCTAAACCACAGAGGGAAGGACAAGTTGCAGGAAATTTGACTCTATTGGAGATAGAATGTATTATTAATTTTAGAACATTGCACCCTAGGGGGGTTAAATATGGAATTGTATTTGAGCATTAATAGTTAGTCAACAACAGCATGATCATGTCTCTTATTTCAGGGATTTAGTTAATGTGATTACATTCAGTGTAAATATGTGCTGTCGTTCCCTCCAACATTTTGGGTTGGCTTGGGCATGACATTTAGGACAAGACATGGCATAATTTTGAAGGTTGCACTTTTATTATATTTATTCATATTGTTATAGGAAGCATTTGGAATGTTTATTTTAAATTTAAAATATATGTGAATTAAAGTCATGAGTGGTCTTAACAATATAGCATAATATATAAAGGATATGCAATGAATATATATGCACTAAAAATCGTTGGTAGTTTATGTCAGCAAGTATGGGCACTTTAAGAATAGGATCGCTGTTTTATTGTTTGATTATTACATTGGATAATTGAATTGTAAAAATGGATGCTGCTTGATGTAAAAATGTATTCCACGAAGGCATAAGCCGAGGTACTGGAAACATCAGTAAAGAACATTGCATTTTACAAAAAGTAAAGTCCTTACCGCAAGAGCAGCGAGCAGCTATCCAGCCTGCAGACATTCCAGTCCGATCTTCTTCCAGTCTATGCAGTTGTAACCACTTAGACTTCTGGGCATCTCTGTAGTCTGATGCCTTCTTCCTAGTTAGGACTGCTGTTTAACCAGTCCGCATTCCTGCACGCATGCGTGGAGTTCCGGGAATGGCCAGCACACATGCATAGAGTTCCAGGACTTGTTATTCTATTCTTTTTTTATTTTGTTTTTCTTTTTGTTATTTTGTTTTTTCTTTTCTTTTACAGTGGGGGGGGGGGGGCGGCTGCAGTCCAATAGCACGCGCTGCCCCTGAAGTCAACATGGGAATGGAGAAAAATTCTGCTGATAGGGATGACTGCAATTAGGGGTAAAGAGAATAGGCAAGAGGGGGCTAGAATTCACTGGAGGAAACTGGCAAAAGAACCAAGATACCGGGAACAAATTATTAGAGAGAGAAAGGTAATAGAATCAGAAGAGATCAAGAAGACATTTGGATTGCAGGCTGATGATTGCCTTTCCTATCAGAGACTGATATTAGAGTACAGACAAAGAGAAAGGTATAGGGGAATCCTAAATGAAAGACCTGCACTGGTTGACTTTTTAATTGAATTTAGAACAGAAGCTGTTGTTAAAAAAGGGACAATTTGTAGGGCATGTAAAATATTGCACGACAACTTTAGGAATCAATTGGGGGGGACAGAAAAGACTGGGAAGGAGATTAGATAAGCAATTCAAAAAGAAATAATGGGAGGACATATGTTTGGCTCTCAAATATGCAAATAAAATCTAGAAGATGTAGGATCTTTCCTTGAAAGTGTTTGCATAGATACTTTTACATCCAGAGCAGACTCCAAAGAAGTTTTCTTCATGTTGATGGCAAATGTTGGAGGTATAATAGGGAGGAAAAGGGTACCTGGGAGCATATGTTCTTGGACTGTAATGAGTTGGGAGACTTTAAAAAT
This sequence comes from Protopterus annectens, assembly GCF_019279795.1. Taxonomy (NCBI): domain Eukaryota; kingdom Metazoa; phylum Chordata; order Ceratodontiformes; family Protopteridae; genus Protopterus; species Protopterus annectens. The sequence goes on along the minus strand of NC_056745.1, from coordinate 423,971,197 downwards.
TGCATACAGAGTACTCTGTCAAGAATAATGTGCAAGCGAAGGAGTGTAACTAAGGGAATGACTTTTTGAGCTGGGATACAAGATCTGAATTGCCTAGACTTAGTAAAGCCTTTTTAAGTTTAATTCTGGTGGTTGCCAATAAAGCAATTAATAGAAAATGGAAATCAACATCTAAACCAACAATATTTGAAATAGTGAAAATTGTAACAAAGAAAAAAGAAAGGGAAGTGGGATCTTTAAAAAAAAGGTAAGAGTAAATTACATAAAAATGGAAATTGTGGGAACAATACATGCAGAAAAATGATTTGGATGAGGAATGAGGTTTAAGAGAAGGCATTGACTGAACAATTTATGTAATGTTGTTTTTATTATATGTTATAGAAGAATGTATGTGATGTATAATGTTTGTAATTGTGAACTTGTTAATATGGTTTGGTTATTTTTATATAAATGTAAGTCTGGCTATGTCACAAGTGATAATTCAATAAAGGTGTTTAAAAAAAGAAGAAAAACTAACTGGCTACCTGTGTAACAACATGCCAACTTTGTATATGCCTCTAAACTATTTAAATTATCAGGATTGACATTTTCCCTCATCTATCTAGCAGACTATTCTGAGATGCACCAGCATACAGCCTTAGATATATTGACCACACATGTCCTCTAATCCAAATCCCTTAAACTATGCTTTCTTAGTCCTTAATCCCAAATTGTGGGAATCTCTCCCTTCTTTTCTTAAAGATCATTCCTCTTATCCCATTTTCTGTTCACAAATAGAAGCACATTTCAACACTTTAGGAAAATGCAACTGCTATATCTGTGGTGATATAACTTAACCTGTTCATTCCCTTGTTCCAGCTACATACCATGCTCTGGCCCTGTTTTTGATTCTGATTGTTTTAACATGTAAACTCTGATTTTCACTATATATATATATATATATATATATATATATATATATATATAGCAGGTGCTTTTTCACCCACTCTGTATATAATGTCATTTATCTATTGCCTTTATTCCCTCAAGCCAACTATCATAGTTGAGTGAATATCATATTCACTCTGTATGTAATTTATGTATATATATATTGAATTTTGTCATTCACTGTATATATAATGTCAAGTAACTGTAACTATTGTGTTTTCCCTGGGCGGAGACTAAAATGTGTCCAATAGGATCAGTGCTCTACCTCAGTTTTCAAATTCAAAATAAATAAAAGTTAGCAGTGGAAGAACACTGAGGTTTTCTCAGCCCCATAGAAATACTAGGATTTGTCACAACTGGAATTTCTAGATTCTTTCCATATTCACCAAGTGCTTTCAGCCTTGGAGGATGTTTATTTTCACAACCTGTGGGTTCCCTGAGACTCAGCCTGCTACCCCCGGAAAACAAATAGAGTATATAAAGTCCCCCAGTCTTTCAGGTTTTTATACACTAATCCCAGACCTTACCCAGCATCTATAGCTTTAGTGAATCCAACTGCTGGTAAAAATGTTGCTAACCTGTCTCCGTCTGATAAAGATGGCAAGGCTTTTGATAAGTGTGAGAAGAAAGTGTATGCTTCAGCAGGTTTGATTTTTAGAATTTTATACTCTCAGGCTCACATGCAGAAGTTTATTCTGACTACCTCTGAAAGTATGAGGAGTGTTTTAACTTCAGTTCCTGTTGTGAAGAAAAATCTGCTACAGGTAATTAGGTTTCTTCTATTTCTCAGGTTATTACTCATTTGTGTTTATGACTCTGTATATACTACTTCCAGGGCTGCAACCAATGGCATTTTTAAGGAGGTTTACCTGGCTGCATTTTCAGAACCTCCAAGAAGATATTAAAAATAAATTTTGCATTCTCTCTCTCTCTTGGATAGGGATTTAATTTTTGAACCCTCTGCTACAGAAGTTATCAAAAAGGGTGATGAGAGAGGTAAGCTGATCCAGGGAATTTCTCAGACTTTTCAGCACTCCTTCTTTAAGTTCTCCAAGGGATTTTCTGCATCCTCATCTATCTTTGGTAAAAAGGAAAAAAATAAACAATCTCGGCAGTATGCTGGCAATCAGACATTAAAAAAGCATTGCCACAAAGGTTCCAAAATAAAAGCTAGAACCCCCCCCCCTCCAAAACAAAGGACAGTCAGTTAAGTCAGAATCACTATAGCAAGAGCCCTCCCACCCTGGCAGTCCCTTAATTCATCCAGAAAGTCTGAATTTTTCCATTTCTCTGTTTGGCAAAAGATTGTTTCAGACAAATGGGTCCTGTAGAGGATTCATCTAGGCTACAGGTAAGAGTGGGAGGAAATTCCCTCCTTTTCAGGAAATTCCTTCACATTCACCAGCCCAAACCCTTCAACTTCATCCTGCTTTAAACCACTTGTTTACTCAGGGAGTATCAACAAAAGGTACAGCGTATAAACCACAAACAAAACCTCCAACAAAATAAAAAAACACCCTCCACAGAGAGTCAAATAGGCTAAAATCCACTTTAATCCAAAAAAAAAAATACTTGTTTGAGGGTTTGTTCTTGCTCAGGGAGTAACAAAACCTGTTCCTATTCCCCAGCCAGGGAAAGGATTTTACTCAATTGTGCCAAAGAAAGAAAACTCCTAGAGACCAGTTTCATATTTTTCTTTCCCAAAGCAGTTTGTAATAGTGCCAAAGTTCAAAATGCTATCTCTTCTCAACATTTTACCACTTTGTTCTCATTTGGGTTTTTTAGTAAACTTAGATTTAAAAGATGCATATCATTACATTCCTATTCATCTAGATTTTAGGGGTTTCTTAAGGTTTTGTTTGTCTGGATCACATTATCAGTTTTCTGCCTTAACCTTTGGACTATCCATTGGTACAGTAGTGTTCTCACAGTGTCTAGCTTCAGTTATAGCTCATTTCAGGCAACAGGGTATTCATATTTGTCCATATTTACATAACTTGCTTATCTTTGCAGAGTCTTTTTCAAAATGTCATGAATCTCTCCTCTTAGGTAAGAAATCTTCTTCACAAGCTGGGATTCAAAAAAAGAACATTCAAAAGTTGTTTCTGACTCCCCTCACACAAGATTGTGTTTCTAGGGTGCAGTACAAAGAGTTTTATGTCCACAGGAAAATGTAGATCTATATTTACATCTATTCCAGGGGTTTTCCAGTCAGACTTCAGTGTCATCCAGGGAATTCCTTAGGATTTAAGGTCTCATGGCTTCCATAATTCTCAAGATACCCCTTGCAAAATGCCACATGAGAAAGATACAATGGTATCTCAAATCTCTTAGTCCTAGCATCAAAACCCATTGTCTTCAAATTCCAGTTCTGGGGTTTGTAAAAAAGGAAATCAGATAATAGAGACTTCAGATTTCACAGTTTCCAGGTCCCCCTTTCTCCCCTCCTGCTCCAAAGAAGCCAGTCACAATGGACACCTAAGACTTTGCTTGGGAAGCAGGGTCAAGGGGCATAAAAGTGCAGGGTCTTTGAGACAAAAAAGGTAGACCAAGACACATAAGCTTAAAATAGATTTTAGCTCTTAGGAAGGTTCTCCACTCTTTGAATCATCTGCTTTCTCCAGGACCTCCTGAAAGTGTTTACAGACAATACCACAGTGATTTGGTATATAAACAAGCATGGGGAGCCATATCTTACCACCTATGCAGACTAGCCTTGTTAGCATGGGATATAACTTTATAGCACAATCTCACTCTATAGTCAGCTTACATCCCATCAGCATAAAACTGAATGGCAGACAAGCAGAACAAGACAAAGGCAGACTCTCACAATTGGAAACTGAGTCAGAGGGTCTTAAAGTTATTGATCTGTCTGTAAGGAAAACCTCAGATAGAACATTTGTCTAAACAATCAGCTGGCAAAATTCTGTTCCTGGACTCCATGCAAGAAGGCCCATAAAACAGATTATTTTTCTTTTCCATGGACAGAAATGTTCCTGTATGCTTTTCCGTCCTTTCCACTAATATCCAGTCTAGGGTACATCTGAAGATTCAGAAAGACTCACAAAAATCTTTGTGGTGACTCTCTTCTGCTCCAAGCAACAGTGTTTCTTCCCTCAGAGGCTGGAATTGCAACAAGCTTCCTCACAGATTGGATTTACTCACACAAGAGCACAGGAGTTTGATACATCCCGATCTCAGACAACTGCAACTGACTGTCTAGATGATATGGTCTTAATATCTTTTAGACTTTAGTTTTCTGAGGACTTGCAGCAGTACTAATGGAGGCAAGAAAGCCTGCTACCAGAAAATCTTATATTAGCAAATGGTAAAGGTTTTCTAGTTGGTGCCAACAAAATAACCAACACCAATTCCAGGCTAGTGTCCCCCTGGTTTTATAATATTTGTGTGAATTACTGTTCTATGGCCGTTCTTACTACACTATCAAGGCTCGTCTCCCAGCCACATCAGCATGTCTACCCATGGAGTCCTCTTCTTTTAATGCAGAATCATGTCAAAGTGTTTTTGAAAGGGGTTCTATATAATAGACATCCCAGAAAACCAAAGCTAACACTTGCTCCATTTGAACGAGCCCATATGGCTTACTTGAGGCCCTTAACATGAAAAGCAGCTTTGATGATTGCTCTAATATCTTCAAGAAGAGTATCTGAGCTGCAGGCTTTTATGGTGGTTCAAACATATCTCATCTTTCACAGGGATAGGTTTTCTTTAAGAACTAATCCTTCTTTTATACCTAAAGTGGTATCCAAGTTTAACTTAGGCCAGTATATCCATTTCCCACTTGTGAGAGTCTGCCTTTGTCCTGTTCTGCTTGTGTGCCATTCAGTTTTACGCTGATGGAATGTAAGATGACTATAAAGTGAGATTATGCTATAAAGTTATATCCCATGCTAACAAGGCTAGTCTGAATAGGTGTTAAGATATGGCTCCCCCATGCTTGTTTATTTCCAGAACCTTAAAATAAGAGAGTAAGGATATTTCATACCATGGATGTCCTCAAATTGCTTAGGTACTAAGTTGGCAGAACAAAATATTTAAGAACATCAGATCAGTTGTTCATTTCTTGTGAGGTAAGAAGGGACAACCTGTTTCAAAACTCAGTCTACCCGGGCCTTGGCTTTATCTATGGCTTTTTGGAAAGGGTTGGACCCGAGAAGTATTCTAGAGGCAGCAACTTGGTCCTTTGTGCCTACATTTACAAACCAATGTAAACTAGATTCTTTTTCCTGGTCTAGAACAAGCATTGCTAAGGCAATGCTCCAGAGGCTGCTGGACCCTGCTCCTTTCTCCTCCCAGTTTTCTTAAGGTATGGTACTCTACCCATATAACTAAGGCTACAGCAGCAGTGATCAATATGATGAACATAGTACAGTTGTGTAAGTAACTTTCTATAACAATAGGCGTTTGAATGATAACTGCTACAATTGCCACAACCTTCCTCCACCCCCCCCCTTGTTTTTGTTTTTTGTTTTGTTTTTTGTATGTCAGGGTGTGGACATGAATCTTTTCTTTTCCCTAGCAATGTTCTCTCCAGGCTTAGCCTCCCCCTCTCCCAGTTAGCATGAAAGCTTTGAATGGGTTGATGCCCAAAACATACTTTTAGTCAGGTCAAGTCAGCACGAGCTGATTAATGGTTTAACCATCTGGAAGATGCCCTGAAGCTCTGGAAGTTGGCCAGCTGTTATATCCAGCACACAATATAACTCACATAGCTAAGGCTACTGCAACAGTGATAATTTGAACATCTACTTTTATGGTAAGTTTAATTACACAACTGTACTATTTTGGTATAGCTGGTGCTACATTTACTCAGCTTTGTGCGTGGTGTACTTGGCCTTGGGCTTACCTATCATAAAAGCACTGCATATTCCATGACAGTTTACAATCAAAATTTTGAAAGCCATTATGCGAACTCTGATTACCTAAAGGCAATTTTCAAACATATCATAATGGTGATTCAAAAAATGTCAACCCGCAACAGCAAATGTTAGTGGGCATTCACTGTTGTGAGATCAACATTTTGATTGGAGATCACACCACAGTGGGGATCGGGATATTTACCCTTTTCCTCAATGTAGTGCAATCTCAGAGTTGTAATATATAATTAGCAGGATGTGTGGGGGTGCAGCCCCCCACATAGGAGGTGCAGGGGTGCTTGCCCCCCTGCAAAATGTGTGTAGAACATCACTGAATGTCAAGGTAAGTGGAGAAAATGTCGGCAATGTTGAATTCAAATTGTTGACATTTTGAATGTGTCATAATTGTCATTTTACAACATTTTTTTTCGAGTAGGTAATTACTCGAGGAAACATTGTGGACATGTTGATAGTAAATCTTCCATGACACTTAGTGTGAAAAGCAACACTTCTGAAGAAGTGATATTGAGGAAGGATTGGTCTGTTGCAGGCCTGAAGTTAAACAGAAAGATGCCCATATATTTTAATCACAGTTATGGAAGTCAAGTGTTATGGATGGCAATGAAAGTGGCATTTCCTAAAACAATACTGTCTGGCAAATATATCACCACTACTGTAATGTATTTTATTTACTATCATTTGATTACTGGAAAAGTCCAACTGGGAAGGATATGGCGCTATAATATTGCTCTGTTATTCAGATAATATACAGATGTGGGCATAGAAGTTTATGAGTCCCATGAAGAAGTGTATGTAACCTTGACAGAGCACTTTTCCACTCTAAGCTCTAAAAGAGTAAACTGATACACAGTTAAAGAGGAGCAAGATTTTGCTGGTGGTTATCACAAAGCTGTACCCTCAGCTCTCAAGAAACACAGGTCTCTATAAAAACCACACCCACTCAAAAAAAAAAAAAAAAAACAGCACTGAAGATAAAGCAAATGAGATTGCTGAGATTCTAAAGTAAACCAGGAACAAAACCAGTACAAAGGGAATGGAAAACAAACAACCGGCAAGAAAATGCAATCAAGGGATGGAAAAAGACCCGCCTTCATTGAAACAAAACAGTATTAGTTTTAAGCGCTTTCTTCCCTACATCCTGGGACTTCATTAGAATACACTCAATATTGAAAATCTAATGTATAAATACCCCCTCCCAAAATGTAATTGGTCCAAGATAAACCATTCCATTTTCTACATAATTACATCATACACTCTACCCAAAAAACAAAAAAACAAAAAATATATATATATATATATATAAAAGAGGAAGTTTTAAAAAAGAACATCAATATAAAAGACATATTAATATTAATATTCTGGAAGAAATATTTATAATAATATTAAATTTAAACATCATAAAATCACATTTCCACACAAAATCGCCACCATTTACTTTCACAGATACCTCTACTATACTTATATATTATTAGCTCTCTCATGTAGAATAGGTAGAATGGAAATGGATTCATTCAAACCCGGGGAAACATAGCAGCCAATATGAGTTTCCATTCAGTCTCTTTTTTCTTTAGAATGTATGCCATGTCTATAGATATATATATATATATATATATATATATGTGTGTATATATATATATATATATATATATATATATATATATATATATATATATATATATATATATACAGTAGAACCTCCATAGTCGGCCACCTCCTTAAGTTGACCTAATTTTATATATATATATATATATATATATATATATATATATATATATATATATATATATATGGTTCTACCTGACATAATCGAAACCCCAGAACACCGACAACGCAATCACTGACACCACATAATCGACAGTGCAGAAACACGAAACCTCACATGCCCGACAACAAAAGAACTGAAGGTACACAAACACAAAACCGCATACACTGCACACACCACAATAACAACAATCAACAAACAAAACACATCCCCTGTCCAAAAACCACACACACAACACAAGCACACCAAAATCCCTACAAACCCACACTAAACCTCACATACACAACGATCTACAACCCTAACCCAAACCCTAACCCTAAGGTCCGTCACTATCACATACTTAACCCTAACTCACTTAAGCCACCCCTAACCCAAAGACTATCACTACCGCACACTTACCTAACTCGCGCCCTAACCCTAACTCACTTAACCCGCCCCTAACCCAACCACTATCACTACCGCACACTTACCTAATCCGCGCCCTAACCCTAACTCACTTAACCCGCCCCTAACCCAAAGACTATCACTACCACACACTTACCTAACTCGCGCACTGACCCTAACTCACTTAACCCACCCCTATCCCCACAGACCGTCAATATCCACACTTACCTTACTCGCACCCTAACGTCCGTCACTACCGCATACTTACACAGCCTTTTCCCATGTCGGCATCCTCGGCGTCTATGTTTTAATCTGTCGCGTCAGTCTTCTGCATTGTCGATCTTTTGACGCTCGTGATTCGCTTGTCGGTGTTCTGGAGTGTCGACTATCTCAGGTAGAATCATATATATATATATATATATATATATATATATATATATATATATATATATATATATATATATATATATATATATATATATATATATATATATATATATATATATATATATATATATATATATATATATACAGTAGAACCTACATAGTTGACCGCCTCCTTAAGTCGACCTAATTTTCATAGACCGGACATACACCATATGTACTCAATGGAAGCCTGACTCTCTATATTGACCATCTCTGTAAGTTGTACCTTGACCACTTGGACTGTGGCACACAATATTAATTTACCCTCTATAACTTGACCAATTCAGTCCACTCTATACCAAGAGATAGAAGGTGTCTGCTTTGCCCCTTAGTTGTAGTATTTTTTCTTTAGTATAAGTTCTTTATTCATGCTTTATTATTACCACATGTTGGACTAGGCCTAACGTTCTATTGTTTATCATGTGTTACTGAAGATTTTTTTCAGTGTGAAGGACTGGTCTGAATTGTAGGTACATCCTACAATTAATGAAAACTTTTACAGTTAATCAAGACATGATGGCCCAAAGGAAAGAACTCAAAGAGCTGACATTGAAGGAAAAGGTTGATCTTCTACATTTTCTGGAAAGCAGCAGCCAAAGAAAGACAGCGGACCATTTTGGTGTTAGCAAGACCACAGTTAGCAACAACCAAAAAATGTAAACATGAGTACTTGGAGAGATATGGAAAGGAAACTGGAGACCTACAGTGGAAAATGAGGAAAACTTTCCTCAATGAAGTCAATAAAGCCACATTAAGCTGGTTCAAACAAATGAGGGCAGTTAACACCCGAAACTCCGAGCTGATGATCCAAGAAGTTGCTAAAAGATTGGCACAGGAATTCAGGGTGGCAGATTTCCAAGCATCAAGTGGTTGGCTCAAGAAATTTAAACTGCGACACGAAATCTCCCAGAAAGTCTTGTGAGGTAAATCCAATGAAGTTCCAGTAGAAGTTGTGGAAGAGTTCATCAAAAAGTTCCTGGACTTTGCCAGAGGCTTCAAAGATGATGACATCTTTAACGCTGATGAGTGCAAACTCATTTTCAAGGCAATGCCTGACAGGATCCTCATAATGAAGGGTGACAAATGTAAGAGTAGAAAACCTTCCAAAGGACATTTCATAGTTCTGCTTTGCTCTAGCTCAACCAGAGAAAAACTAAAGCCCTTGGTGACTGGTAAATCTGTAAAGCCATGTGCATTCAAAAACCTGAAGCCTGAAGACCTTCCTGTCACTTGGAGATCAAACAAATTTGTATGGATGAATGGTGCCTTATTTGAGGAGTGGGTAAGGGGTATTGACCAAGAAATGAAGAAGAAATGGTCTATTCTACTGACAGTAGACAACTGTCCTGGCCACCTGCAAATGAATCATCTCACAATCGTGACACTAAAATGTCTGCCTCCAAACACAATCTCAAAAATCCAACCTCTTGACCAAGGCATCATCAAAATATTTAAAAGGCACTATCGAGCCTAGCTCCTGCAGTGGGTCATTTCTAAAATACAAGTCTGTGGTCCAACTGTGGAAGGAACTTCTTCCACTGCATCAGTTAACACTATGGATGCTGTCCTCTGAATCAGTTCTCCTTGGAATAAAGTTCGGCCAGAAACAATATAGAAGTGTTTCAAGAAAGCTGGATTTGTCACAACCGAAGAGCTTGATGTTTTGGTCCCATCAGACAGTTTATCTCCCATGGCAGAATTTGAAGTAGTAGATTTTGAAGGTTTTGTTGCAATGGATGATGAGGTGGCAACCTGTAATGAACCTGACCCAGAAGCAATTTTCCAAGCAATATTTTTTCCTCAAAAATGTTTTATTTTTCAAATACAGTTGAATAATTTCCATAGTATTTGTATATAACATCTTAATAATTATGTACACTATTTACATCAGCCTGACACTATAACAGAGCTCAATATATACAATTACTTTATAGGTATAACAATCCAGTTATCAGAGTGCACCTGTTCAGTTATTGTAAAGTGTCAATCAATGATAAGACTTTTTTTTCCGTGGATTGTTAATAAATTACTTAAGATGAATCCTTAATTTTTTAATTTTAATTTCCAACAATGCTGTCATCTTCAGTAGGATGTAGAAGTCTTCCAAAGTCAGTATTGTGTTTGTATTCCATCTTCTTGTTATACACTTCCTTGAGATTGCAAGTATTGTCCATACTAGATACATATTTGACTCATTCAAATGAGGACCTTCATACACATTTAATAATACTAGAGCTTTAGATAAGTTAAATGATTCATTAAATAAAGCTTGTAAAAATTTTTTGATACCATTCCAAAATGTCTTAATTTTAACACAGTCAAAAAAAATGTGATTCCAATCTGCATTACGTATTTGCTCACACCTCCAACATATTCCCTCTGAATTCATTTTAGTAATTCTATCTGGAATTAAGAATGCTCTGTGCAAGCATTTTCAATTAAAAACTTTCCAGTATTGTGTAAAGGATGTATGTTTTACTGATAATAAAATGTTTGATTTAATTTCTACAGTTAGCTGTAACGAGTGTCCTTTTGTTATATAATTCCAATATGAGGATTTGGGTGTTGTTTTTTAATTTATCAATATCTTGCAAACTTTTGAAATACTATTTCCCATGTCATAATCATTATATATGATTTCCTATAGGTATTGTGTAAGTTTAGGTATTTATTTAAATGAAGAATTACTAATAATTCTGCATAAATCTTGCAAATACATCAGAATGCTTTGCATAGTTAGCCAGTTTTCTTGGGAAATTTTGTATGTTGTTTGTATTGTATGCATATCCAGAACTTTAAGTTCTTTGATACATTGAAACCAACAAACAAATCCTTTCTGTTCCCAGGAATTAATTATTTTTCTGTATATTTTATGTGGCTAGTTCTTTGTAACTATGAATTGTGTTAAAAGATCAAACCAGATTTTTAAATCTCTATTTGCATTAATCATTTTCCTAAATGAGTCAATGTAATACTTAATCATATGAGTTTTACTGGCCTTAGTTATGTTATATTGCATACTAATACATAATATGTGTCATGGCAAATTGTTTTTAGCTATTTGAAATTATTTTGTAAATCAAATTCATTTATTGATATTACAGTTAGTAATTCTTTCCAATTTGCGGAATAATTTGGACTTATCCAGTCTGAGATTGCTTTAGATATTGATGCATTTATATATGTTTCTATATCAGGAAAGTTTAATCCTCCCTGTTTCCATGGTCTGATATGATATATTAAACCTATTTGGTTTCTTTTGGGAAACCATAAAAAAAATTTATTAGGCATGAGTTTATTTCTTTGAGTGTATTCCTTTCTGGTAACAGTTGTATTGCCAAAGCTATATATAGAATCTTGGGTAGTAAAACAATTTTTATTAACTGTAGTCTATCTTCAAATGTTAATATTATGTTGTTCCACTTTTCCACATAGATTTTAATTGTATTGATGATATTATTGTAGTTTTTTGAGACTAATTCATTATTATCCTTGCATAACTCAATTCCTAGATATTTTAAGGTAGATTCTTGTTTCCCTATAATGTGATTCCACTTCCTCTGCAATTTTTTTTATTTAAAAATAAAAATTTTGATTTTGATTTATTGAAATGGAGTCCTGAAGTCCTGTAAAATGTGTCAATTAAAATATCTAATTGTATTAATGTCTCCTTTGTATTGGATAATGTTAATATTATGTCATCAGCAAAGAGTATTACTTTAGAATTGTATTGTCCATAAACATCTACTCCTTTGATTTTTATATTGTTACGTATTGAATCTGCCAATATTTCAATAGCCAAAGTAAATAGAATTGGTAACATGGGACGTCCTTGTTTAGTACCCTTTGTTAGATGTATAGATTCAGAGGTGAAAGGACCTAGCTTAACATACGCTAAATTATTTGTATATGTAATTATATATATATATATATATATATATATATATATATATATATATATATATATTCTTTAGTGATGAAAAAAGGAAGGAGGAAATTCACATAACACCAGAATTTTGAATAAATAGTCCCAATTTAGGGAATCAAAGGCTTTCTCTGTATCTAAGCCATTTATGAGTGTTTCTTTATTAACATAATCTATAAGAGAAATTATCCTTTTAATATTGTCATGTGTGTGTCTATGATATATAAATCCAGTTTGATCACTATTTATTGTTTTGGATAGTGGTATTTTCATTCTATTAGTTAATATTGTCATAATTATCTTATAGTCATTATTTAATAATGATATAGGTCTATATGAAGGTACAGAGGTTTGGGGATTTGTTTTCCTTTAGGATTGGTGTGATTAAGAAATATCTCCAAGAGAGTGGTATTAAAACTTGTGACTGAATTTCTAATAGAGTTTTATGGAAGAGGGATGGTATCTTTGAAGGAAAAAGTTTATATATTTCATAATTATGCCATCTATACCTGGAGCTTTATTATTTTTACCCTCTTTTATTGTATCTGTAATTTCTTTGTAGGATAAGGGTGCTTGTAGATCCAGTTTTAATTTTTGCTGGTATTTTTTTATATTAGAACATTTTTCATCTAGATTTAATTAATCGTTATATATATATTTTCTTTTTGGAAATGTTCCATATAGTGATTTCTATAGGCATCAAGAATGTCACCTATATCCGAGACATTTTTCACCTTCTTTTCATGGAAGATACTTTTAGTTTTATTAGTGTTTGATTGTATTTTGATTCTTGTGGATAAATTATGTAGATATTTGGGAGAAGTGGTCAAGGTATTAATTTTTAGTTTTTCTAAAGCTAAACTAGTTTTATGTGTTAGAATTTCATTGTATTTATTGTTTAATACTCTACTTTCTTTTTCATATGCAAAAGATTTTGATTTTTTAAGCTTTTACTGACAATAGTTTGGATTGTAGATCTAATCATTCAAAATCCCATTCTCTGATTTTTTTTTTAATACCAAGTTAGGGTTTTACCATATATGTAAGCTTTTAATGAGTCCCATATCATTATTTTATTTATCTCTGTGGTTTAATTAATATCTAAGGAGAACCGTAATTCAGATAATAACCAGGGTTTGAACTCTTTAATTTTAGTTATATATGCCATAATTCTGGAGTTAAAAATTAATGGTTTGTACTTTGTACCCATTTTGAAGTTTTAGTATCAATGAATTGTGGTCTGAAAAGGGGCAGGGAGTGATTGAGAAATTAATGACTTTTAGAGTGTGTAAATCATGGGCAGCAAATATTTTATCGTTCTAGTTTGGGTACCAAATATATGAATTTGATGGGAAAACAAAGATTTATCTTCTTTAAATCTGAAAGTATCTACAAGATGAAATTATTCTACCCACTTGTTTAAAGCTTTTGATACAGCAGATTACGCAGCAGTCTTTTATTTGTAGTTTCAGAAATATCAAATATACAATTAAAATCTCCTGCTAATATTAAGTTGTCTCTATAATTATTGGAAATTAAATCCAAGTGTTTTTTAACAGTTCCTGATACAACACCTAGGAACCAGTACAGATTGGCTAGGGTCCATATTCTGTTATTATATTTAACTATTACTAATGCCATAAGGCCTTCTTTATCTTCATACTTATAAATGATTTCTGGGTTAATCATATTTGTTTTCCATAAAACTGTCACCCCTTTTGTGTTTGTCTTATAAGTGGATTGCGCCAATATCATATATTTCTTAGGATTCCATTTGTAATTGTCATTTGTTTTGAAATGAGTTTCTTGAAGGAAGACAATTTCTGCTTTGTTCAGTTTTAAATATTTCAGTAGATTTGATCTCTTGCTAGGATTGTTTAAGCCATTGGTATTTAAAGATAATAAAGTTAAATCCATCTTAGGTTATTTAGACTATGTATTTTTTGTTTCATTGTGACTAGTAAACATTTTCTTCTGATAACTATAAAGTATATGTTTGAGCTTGTAAAGGAAATTATCAGTTTTATACATTATACTTGAGTATTTACCAATAAAGTAATGTTTTGGACAGGCATACTAAAAATGTTTTTGTGAAATGACAAATTTAAATTAACAAATGTTAACAAAACTAAGATCTACACTAGCCATGGAATGAAAATCATTCCTAATCTTATGGATAAACCTAAGTCCATCAGATTATTACTCATACCTTAACAATCCAGAACATCTGAGCTCCATAAATTGAATTATCATATGGAGAATATTTGCAATAGGAATAAGCAATATTTATATTATTTTGAACAGGTACTATTGTAGATTACACAGAATTATTTTACAATATAAATGTCTACTTATTGTATAAGCAATTAATATTTACATGAAAGATAGATGACAAGCAATTCAATCATAGTAAAGTAGGATATATCATGTATAAAACCTCAGTAAAAGATTATGCACACAGTTATTTAACATATTCACCCTTATTGATGAAGTTGTTTAAAATGTATTACTTAATATAAATAGATGGTAATAATATTTATACCTAATGTTTATAATACAATTTATTTTACTAGATATATCAGAAGTTATATTTCATTGTTTGCCAGCATTTAAGTAATCACTTTATTTGTTGCTAACATGCTCAAAGCATCAAGTTTGTTTATGTAAACATTTATGAAAGTTAGTGCATTTTAATTATCAGTGCATCACTCTTCCCCCATTTCCTACACATAAGGATTTTCATATCGGTCATTTCTTATTATAAAATGAGTGAAATTATAGGTTAAAAACAACAAATTCACTTATTGTGATTAATGATTACAAGTTCCCTTTCCATATTCATAAACTGCCATTTTATGCATATACTGAAAGTGTTTAGATTGAAATGGCAACATTCTATTTTGTATAATCAGCAAATGTTAAACTGAGTGGTTATTGTCAATTTAATGCTATTTGCTCAGAATGTGATTGCTACATTCCTAGTTCAAGCTTTTATTGTTTCCCTTGAACAACTTTGTCAGTTTGATGTCATGTATAAAACATTAGTTACCTTGGTAACAGCTTAAGTATTATGTATGGTCAAGATGTTTTACAAAACCACAGTTCAAGTTAAAGCAATTATATGACTTGTTATGCACATTTACTTATATGAGAAAATCATCATGCTTCCCCTTGATGTTCAATATAGTGTATGTCATTTATGACAAGTTAAAACAGTAGTGTTATTATACACAAGCCCATGTTACTAAACTGAGCATCTATTGTCAATGTAATACTATTTGTTCAGAATATGATTGTTACATTCTGTGACATTTCAAGTTCAAATTTCTATTGTTTCTCTTGAACAACTTTGTCAGTTTGATGTCATGTATAAAACATTAGTTACCTTGGTAACCACTTAAGTATAATATATGGTCAAGATGGGTTACAAAAACTACAGCTGAAGTTAAAGCAATTACATGACTTGTTATGCATATTTACTTATAATAGAAAATCATCATGCTTCCCCTTGATGTTCATTGTAGTGTATGTCATTTATGAGAAGTTAAGACAGTAGTGTTATTGTACACAAGCCCATGTTATTAAATCCTGTCTTTAATATCTGAATTAATAGCAGAATGCTTCATCTTATATAATGATTATATAGTTTATGTCTAGATTTACTAAAATCATACATTACATAACTATTGTGTATGTGTTTATTCCCCTGTCTGTTGCTTAGTTATTTGAGAGACCACAAGCTGTAATGTTTATTCTTATTACCTCCTTCCAAGCATGTTTATACAGTCCATAGACTTATGAGACCATTCTAGTTTCTTATTTGTTATAAGTATATTTCCATCCTTACATACACACATATCAGTACTTCAAGCACGGGCAACAATGCCCATCCAGTTTTTGCAAAATAAAATTCACTAGTTCATGTGGTGTGTTTCCAGGCTGTTCTTCAAATATCCAAACCAATATTTGTCCTGTTCCATTTTATCATCCTGTTCCATGCAGTGGCCACTCTGCCAGTGAACTACTCAACATACCTTCCGTTCCCACAGATATTTCGATGAAGGAAATCTGATGACTCTCTAGCACTTCCCGGCAACCCCAAACACCCCTAAAATCAGCTATCCCCATATGCCCAACACGTCCCAGCAAGCTTACCTCCCAGACCAATGCAAAAGGTACTGCAGAAGACCAAGTGCTCTTAGACTTTCACAATAACTCAGACTTCCACTCTTATGTAATTCCTTAATGTGTTTGGGCCAAAATACATTTTAAATATAAAATTGTGCTTATTATTTTTTTTCTATCCAAAATCAACTTAATGAGCTAAACGAAGTGTTGGGAGACCATCAATATGCGTACATGTAGTTTAAAACAGCCCTTTTATTATATATATATATATATATATATATATATATATATATATATATATATATATATATATTTTTTTTTTTTTTTAAACCAAAAACGTCATTGCCAAGAATCATCTCAGAGGATCCTCAGAGCCGTTAAGCATTATCGTCAGTCTGTCTATGTTACCATTCAACCTGGAAGCATCTGTTTCTGTTAGTGTGTCTGTGTACTTCATACCAGAAGCTCACAATGCACTTGAAGCAAAGCTTCACTTTACTGCAACTTCAAGCCTAAATTCCCTCCCTTTCAGTGAGGCAGCAGCCAGAAAAAGAACAAAGAGCAAACAGATCAAAAAAAAAAAAAACTCCCAACAAGTAGCCACAACAAGAGACAACACACTCCTCCAGCCCTCCCACCTCTCACTCAGCAGATGTACAAACAAACCATTCTCTGCCAAAATATCCCAAATCACAGTTAGATCCACCCCCTTCCCCTGGATCCAGGCTTAAACACCAAATGTCTCCTCCTAATAAACAAGCATCAGTAAACCTCGATCACAAGATGCAACCCACAGCTTTGCGGAGACAAAAACGGCAACATATAACTGCTGCCAGACACAGCTGCATCCACATACACCATGTCAGGCTTAATCAATCAGCATTCAAAGCTATGATACCTGCCATAATTGATATTAATTATGTTTTTACAGAATAATAATGACATTTGTACTAGCTGCCAGACACGGCTGCATCCATGCACATCATATCAGAATTGATCAAACAGCACTCAAAGCTATGATACCTGCCATAATTCATATTAACTATGTTTAGACAGAATAATAATGGCATTTGTACTAGCTGCCAGACACAGCTGCTTCCACGCACACCATATCAGGATTGATCAAACAGCACACGTAGTTGTGATACCTGCCATAATTTTTAATAACTATATTTAGACAGAATAATATTTGTACTAAAAGCTTGCTGCTATCATTTAACCAGGACATACATGATATTTCTAAATTAAACTTTAACTGAAGAAGGCATTAGTCTCCATGACAGCATTTTTTTTCAAAACACTCTATTGTTACTGCTATTATATATAATGTTAATTTGTTACATTTCAGTCTGAACTCTGATGAATGATACCTTGTTGAATTAGTTAATTAATTACTTAAATTAATGTAAGTAAAATCAATGAAAAATGAACAAGATAAGTATTTATTGAGTTCAAGTAGGGTAATGGAAACTTCTATGTTTGTATTATATGTTGCTTTGTTTGGCTTATATAATGTAAATAGTAACCCATCTTGACCTACCTTTGTTTGTGAAGAATTATTGGACTCTTTGAACATTCTGAATAGATCATTACTGTTTCTCAGTTGTTTAAGAATCCCTCCTTTTTTTAAATAAAAACAGATGACAAGTGATTTACCATATTAGTTGATACTTTGAGAGATGTAGTTGTAAGGGTTATTTTTTTGGGGACAGATATCTTGGACTCAGTTTTTTTGTTTCTTCCTTCTAGAATCAGTCCAAGGATTTGTTTCTTTTATTCTTTTAAGAGTAGGGGCCATCCATTCCATTTCATCTGGGAAAGACACTGTGTTGTGGTTTCTGCCCCAGAAATTGTTGTTTATTTGCCATTTGGGCAGTTTTTCTATCTCTTTCAACTTTCTGGTTTAAAAGCCCAAGTTTGCGCTTGTTTCCCAGCTTTCCTGTAACTAGTCTAGTCCAGATACAGATTTGCTGTATCCAGGACTGTTTGTAAGCTTCTGAGCCCCCAAACCTTTCTGTGCTGGAGGCAAGCATTCTAGCTTATCAGTGGGAGTGGCAAGCACTAGGTAGCCTATCTACCACAAGATCCAGGTACAGATTCTTAGTTTTAGCACTTGAATTTGCTTATTCATGCTCAGCACTTCTTCAGAACTTGTTGTTAGCACTAAATAAGCTACAAATTACTACAGCACTCAACCTTCCTCTTTACCTAGAGAAAAAACAGTTTTTGTACTTACTTTCCCCACTTGCTTAGAGAAAAACAGCTCTTATACTCACTTTCCTCACTTGTCTAAGGCAAGTAGTTTTTTATTCAGCCATGTCCAAGAGTCAGTTCCCAGTGTTCTCTCCTGTCTATTTGATGAATCTGGGCATCTTCAGCCAATCTAGCAATTGCCTCATGTACACAGACAAATCTCTCCTCCTACCACCCAACACCACAACCTGTGAGAGATGCACTTATCTAGCCAAACTGGAGGTAAAGCTCTCTCCAACCAAGACTGAACTTGACAGTCAAGAGGAGAAGGTAAACACTTGCACCACACCACACTCATCACATAGTCCCACTAAACCTACACCACCAAAATCCACACATAGAAACACAAAAACATTCGCAGAGGCTCTCAATAATAATCTGCTCAAGCAACAGGGAACTCCAAAGCAGAAGCAACCTCCACCCCCAACACAACCCAAATGACACATAGCCCACAGACTCAGTGTGCCAATAAACCACAGGCCATTAGTCAAACCAACGTACCCAACACACTAGTCATAGGTGACTCTATAGTCAGGCACACTGATGTCCCACTCACCAGGCTAAACAAGGAGAAGGTTACTGTCAGTTTCCTGTTAGGTGCCAGGATCCGCCACATAACCCATGCACTCAGGGCACTCCACAAGTACAAATATGACTCTGTCATTGTCCATGTTGGTGTGAACAACCTGAGACGTACCTCCCTGGACTACATGAAAAGAGACATGGAAGAGCTCTCTGATATTGTAGCCCAGGCAGGTATGACCCTAGCCCTGAGTAGCATCCTGCCATCACCCAGAATGATGCCGCTGTACAAGGACAAAATGATTGACTTCAACAATTGGCTAAGGTTCTGGTGTCATTCTAAGGGGATCCAGTATCTGTCTGCCTGGGATGACATGGTCGACAGACCACAATGCTTTGCAAGAAATGGCCTGCACCTGTCGCCCCTGGGATTCTGGATACTGGCTAAGGCTTTTGCCGCCCCTATAGTGCCTTTTTTTAGGCAAGGTTCAAATGACAAATTCACCACTGTAACAGGAACAGGCAAGCAAAAACTGAGGGTAATGCTACTCAATGCTTGAAGTCTAAATCTCAAAATGCACTCACTCGAGGCACTCCTTAAAATGGAGAACATCGATATCTGTGCAGTGGCTGAGACCGGGTTCAAGGCTCTAGAGAGCACCCCTGCATTACCAGGCTATAACTCATACCACACTTTTCGGCCATAAAACCTGGACCAGAACACCAAAGGCAGAGGTGTGTCTGTATTCATTAAGGATATCCACACCTCCAGGCTAGTTGCGCAGCATAATGCATCTGAGGTTATCCAAGTGCAACTAACTCTGGGCAAAACTGCAATCCAAATTGTAGCTTGCTACAGATCCCCCACCATACCCCAGGATTCCCACTCCTCTTTTCTTGATATACTGGAAAATATTAGGGTTAAACCAAACACCCTAATAATGGGCAATTTCAACTACCCCACCATTAACTGGGAAAACTATTCATGTACCAACTCTTTCGCTCAACACGTTCTGGAATTCATAAATTCCAATGGCCTGGCTCAACTTATCCACACCCCCACCAAGGACAACAATATCCTAGACCTATTCATTACCAACATGAGTGACCGGTGTTCCACACCTGAAATCAACTCCTAGTTGGTCAGATCCGACCATAAGCTAATCTCCCTAGATATCCGCATCCTGCCCCCACCCACCATTAAGGAAACCATGGTAAAACATTTCTCCAAAGCCAACTTCATGCTTCTTAAGACAGAAGTGGCGAACTTCATGACACCCATGCAGATAGACAATACAGTTACGATTGCTGAATCCTGCACAAATGCACTTTATAAGCATGTACATGAGTGCATGGATCGTGCTATCCCGAACAGAACCAATATGCTATCCTCCAAAAAAAGGAAGCCAATCTGGTGGTCCCCTGCCATAAACAAACTCTACAACTGAGGGAAGAAACTGTTACAAAAGAGAGTAAAATCCCATGAGTGGAGGAGCTGCCTGGTCAGCCTCAGTAAGAAGCTGAGATCCCTTATAAGATCCTCCAAAGCTAGCTACAAAAACAAAATAACCACTGATTCTAAGGGCAGCCACAAAGCATTCGATAGCTATGTCAAGAAACTCAATGGCAACACCCAGATCTGCTCTGAGTTACAGCACAACAGCACAAATATTACAGAACCAACTGATATTGCCAACATCCTGGCAGATAGGTTCAGTGCTAAATTTACCCCTCTCTCACCCCCTAAAGGGGCCATATCTTTACAGGAAGAATGCAGAGTCCCTGTAATCACATCTATACAGGTGAAAGCTGCACTCTCTAAAACCAAAAACACAGCATCCATGGGACTGGATAACATCCCAAGCTGCGTTTTACATGAACTTCAGAATGAACTGGCTCCCCACCTAAGCACCATGTTCATTCATAGTCTCACATCAGGCTTTGTGCCCACTGAATGGCACATAGCAACAGTTATCCCACTCCACAAAGGGGGAGCCATCACTGATCCTGGCAACTATCGGCCCATTAGCCTGAAGAGCCTGGTCTGCAAGGCCATGGAATGTATCATCATGGAACTCATAAACAAAGATATTGGTAACCTCCAAACTGGGCCCTACCCAGTTCGGATTTGTGAAAGTCAGATCATGCCTTCTGAACCTGATCGACTTCTTTGAGGCAGTCACCAAAGCCGTAGAAGAGGGTAAGGTGGTTTACACAGCCTATTTTGACCTTGCCAAGACTTTTAATACCATCCCCCATTCTGGAATTATAGCTAAACTCACTAAACTAGGTATAAATCCCTACGTCACAAGATGGGTTGTCAACTGGCTCACTGACAGAACCCACACTGTAAAAGTTGCAGACTCCAAATCTGACTTCAAACCAGTGACAAGTGGAGTACCACAGGGTTCAATCCTGGGACCTCTCCTGTTTGGTATCTACTTCTCTGAAGCACAGGCTAACACAGAAGGCCTCTGGCTAATGAAGTTCACAGATGACTGCAAACTAAGAGCCATAGTCGAGTCCCCAAATGATGTGGACATCCTACAGAAGGGCATCACTGAGACAGATGCCTGGTGTCAGAGGCATGGCCTCAAGCTCAATGCCAAAAAGTGCATTGTCATCCCCTTTGGTAAAAACTCTGTACCCATGAACTACCAGATAACCTGCAGTCTACTTAATGCCAAATGTGTGATAAGAGACCTTGGGACCCAGGTGGACAGTAGTCTCTCCTTTGATAATCACATCACCACAGTAGTCAGGAAATCCTTCTATGTGGCACACCTCATCACAAAAGGGTTCTCATCCAGGAAAAAAGAGGTCATTTTTCCCCTATACTCGGCACTCATTAGACCCATTATAGAGTACAATGCCGCTTTTGGAATGTACCTCACAAGACATCTGCAGCAGCTGGAAAGGCCACAGAAGTACCTCACAAAGAGGATTACTGGCCTCAAATAGATGCCCTACACTGACCATCTCAAAATACTCCATCTTTACTCTGTAGCATATCTCCTACTCTGAGGAGATCTCTGCCTAACATATAAAGCTATGTTAAACCCAGAGCTGTTGGACATGATACACCTTAAGAAATCCCAATCACTCCAAGCTACACACTCTAGGGACCTAAACCTTGTCACCACAATAAACAGAACATGCTGGAGGGATAGATTCCTGTCCCATAGACTTCCTATACTCTGGAACAAGCTACCCATCTATGTCAAGCAAAGTTCCTCATTAGCACTCTTCAAGAAAAATCTTGATGAGTGGATGGGAAATAGGAAATACACCCCGTGAATCACTTCTGTGGCTCTGCTAGACAGGGGCACAGGAAATTAACTTTCCTGTGTGGCGTAAGCCAGGGAACCTTGTTGGCTAGGCTTACTTAGGCCCTTTGGCCGATAGCCTGGTACCTACCTATGAATCTATGAACCTATAGTATCTTCTTCTAAGTCATTAAAGGTTCTCATCAAATTGGCAAAAAGTATTTTTATCTTGGCTGGAAAGGCCAGCTGTGCTTTAATATTTTGTTTCAACAGTTTTATTATCGGCCAGACATTTTTCCTTTGTTCCAGTATTCTGGAAGAATAATCATTGTCAAACCTTATCACGCTTTGATTTTATTTGAAGGGTGATTTTCTCCAAGCAGATTTTAATATTAGTTTCTTGTCCAGAAATGAAAGAAATTTTATAATTATGGATCTAAGTGGAGTACTTGTTGAGTTAGAAGCAGGTTGCCTCAGTGCTCTATGTGCCCTTTCCATTCCAAATGAAAGTCCCTCTTTCAAGTCTAAAAATTAATGAATCCAGGTTAAGAATGAAATAATGTCTTCTCCTTCAGTGTTTTCAGACAGACGAAAGATCCTTATGTTGTTTCTCCTTTTCCTGTTTACTAAGTCATCTATTTTGTTAAGTAGCCATGTATTCTGTTTAAGCAGAAATTCTTTTTGGAATTCTTCCTCTTTGAGTCTCCCTTCAATGTCATTTAGAGAAGTCTCTATAGTTGTTATTTTAGTATGGTGTTGCTGTAGTAGCTCCTTAAGAGTATCAGTCTGTTTTTGAGAATTTAATTTGAGGTTTTCTAAGTCATTTTTAAAGCCATCCATCTTCAAAGATAGTTCATGTAAGGTAGATGTCATCAATTGCAGTTCTTTTTTCAAAGCAGCATCTGGATGAGAATTCCTTGAGTTGTTTATATTCAGTGACTCAATATATCTCCAAGTTCTTGACAGGAAAATTTTTGAATATCTCTACCAAAATTGATATTTATGTAGTTTATTAGTTTATCTATAGATTTCTGATGTTTTAAACTTGAAAATAATAAAATTTTCCTATAGTATTATACAAGTTTATGGAGCTCTCAAAATTCAATGCTCTCAGTTGGCCATCTTGGCTCTGCCCATCTTTCCAAGCAATATTGACCGAAGTACAGACCAGAGTAAAAGTGCATGAAGCACCTGATGAAGTGGAAAAACATAGAAATTGCAGAGACTCCAAAAGAAGAGGGTGTCAGGCATCTGATAATGCCCAGGTATGCTGAGTGGTGTAGCCAGCATTGCAAGTGCTTTCTCCACTTACCTTTATAATAAGAATAAGAAACAGATCAAGACTGACTCTTTTTTCAGAAAGAATGATTAAACCATGAGAAAACAGTAAATGTATTGATTTTGTATGATACTGTATGTATAATTTTACTGTGTTTTATGTATGATTTTTGCATGATATTCTTTAATAAAAGCTGTATAAGGAAAGTAAAGCACATGTACGTATCAGTTTAGTAGGCCTAGTTCCTTATGTTTACCACCTCTGTATGTTGACCAGTTGCTACAGTCCCTTGGGTGATCAACTTACAAGGTTCTACTGTGTGTGTGTGTGTGTGTGTGTGTGTGTGTGTGTGTGTGTGTGTGTGTGTGTGTGTGTGTGTGTGTATATATATATATATATATATATATATATATACATATACATACACATACACATATATAACTATATATATATATATATAAAACTATATATAACTATATATATATATATATATATATATATATATATATATATATATATATATATATATATATATATATACAGGGACACACACACACACACACACATATATCTATATATATATATATATATATATATATATATATATATATATATATATAAAACTATATGTGTGTGTGTGTGTGTGTATATATATATATATATATATATATATATATATATATATATATATATATATATATATATAGATAGATCACCTACAGAACACCGACAACCCAAAACACCGTCACCCACAAGGCCAATGCCATATGGTCAACACTCACAATATCAACAGCACCAGAACTTCACAAAAAAGGAAAATAAAATTTCCTTTGCCCCCCCTGCACCCCTCCATGGAGGGCTACGTCTTCCACACCCCCTGTATCTTTAATATACCAACTCCAAGATCGCACTACAGTGCAAGAATGGAAATTTTTCCACTCCGCACTATTGGGAGATAACGTTTCCCCATTGTTGATATTCTGAACGTCGACCATATGGCGTCGGCCATATGGGTGTCGGCGTTGTGAGCTGTCGGTGTTCTGTACGAGACATATATATATATATATATATATATATATATATATATATATATAAATAGCAAGCCCCCCTGTACCCCCCATGTGGGGAGTTGTGCCCCCACACCCCCCTACTTATATATATACTAACTCCAATGCCACACTAAACACCAAAAGATAGAAAACCCACCACCACATATTCTACACCCCCCTTGCACAAACACACACATCATATATGTACAAACACCACCACTCTCAACACTGACACACTCACTCTCTTACCTACCTACCTACCTGAACACACAAACCCTCCCCAAAACCCTTAAAAAACATAACACTTACCTAATGCACCATCAGTACCGTGGGTTCGATATTCTGCAGTTTCGCACAACTGCAGATTCGACAATTTGGTCTTGAGATACTGAAATGTAACATTTCAGTATTTCGAGATTCCAAAATGTTTCTATATATATATATTGAAGTAAATAGACAAATGCTTTAAACACAAAAACTGAGCTACTGAAGCCACTGACAATAGTCCAAACCATGCTGGTACTTAACGTATAAGCAGTTTATTAAAACAGACGTTTTCGTCACTCCTCTCGAGCAACTTCTTCAGAAAATAAAAACAGTTACACAAATGTAATAGTATTTAAAAAGTCCACCTCTGAGCAGCATGATTGTATAACCAATCAGCTTGATTAAGATACAAGCATAAGTAAAAATTTAAATTTAAAGCACCACAGGTTGAATTGTAAGGGTGCTCAAACACAAAACAAATAACCTATGTAATGAAATAAAATAATGAAAATATACAATGAACTAAAAATGTCATCTATAATAAAGTCTTCATTAAAGTAAACTGATCTTTACAAGGTTATATTAAAAGTGTAAATGTATATTTGTTTGTGTCTTTCGGCTTTTCCCGGTTAGGGGTCACCACAGCGGAACTCCGGTCCGCTAATGATTGGCAGTAGATTTTTACGTAAAAGTGTAAATGTATATACAAAGTGTTTATATATAACAGTGTATAATGATTGCTAAACCAAAATGCATTTAAACCAATACAGCCACATACATATATTATTTGAAACTGCTACAATCCCAATGCAGTGCTACTTTCCGTTGAGAGCAAGGAACCTGCGCAAAAAACGTAAAAATAATCCAAACACCCAGCGCAAGGTCCTCTGATGGCAATAAAACGTGAAATGATGTAAATTTCAAAGCACGATACTGCACAAAGATGATAAGATGTAAGAATAAAATCCTTTATTTCATAGAGTAAGCGCTTTCGCCAAAGGCTTCTTCAGACTCTTTACAATATAACACAACTTAAGACTTATTTAAAGTCTTCCTGTTACTTGCCATTGGTTCTTGATTCTAAAAACATCACATGGTTTGTTTTTTTAAAAAGGTACAGACATAAAACTGTATAGTCTGACTACTACGGCATCATTCAAACTGTAACATGTAAGAACTGTTTTTGAATCTATAAATCTACTATAATTAAAATACACAACTTAAAACACATATATTAAAATGTACCCGGCGTCATTAAAAACCTCCTTGGTACGTACTGCAAAAAACTACAGCGCTCTTAAAGATAGTCAGTGCACATATACCCTGATGAGCTTGAAAAGATCTTAAAATGCCATTCATTGTCGCTGACAATATATACAGATGTAATATATTCCTGACACACTGTTTATAAACATGAATATAGGTAACACAATGTTTAAAATCACTAAACAATCACTTTATATTGGTGAAATGCATACTCATGTACTAATAGTTTACAGTGACACTAATACAACTATTTATGGAAAAATATGGATGTTACATTGGATAGAATCATTAAACAATCACTTTATATTAGTGAGATGCATACTCATGTACTGATAGTATACAATGACACTAATACAACTATTTATGAAAAAATGTGGATACTACATGGGACACTACAACCAAACCTTTAAACATATATAAGCTCATGGAATGATGACAGTCATACTTCATTTTACACTACTAAAAGAACCATGGTCATAAAAAACTACCACTATCTACGTAGTCTTTTACTCTTCAGAAAAGGCTTGATCTGCACTTTCTCATTGAGTCCAGGTGGTTTGTCAGACCTCAACCTTATAATCCATCTTGTTTCATGTTCTAAAGTGCGGTTAATCAAGTCCCCTCCTCTAAATCCTTGTAAGACATTTTCGATAACACAAAACTTAAATTTGTGATCCACCCCTGCCATCTTGTGATGCCTGGCCAGTGCATTGACTTCACTGCCCACTCTAACATGGTAGGTGTGTTCTCTAACACGTTCCTTAAGGGAGCGGTTGGTTTTCCCTATGTAGTATGATTTACAACAGACACATGTGGCGATATATACTACATTTCTACTTTCACAATTCGTGTTGGTGTGAAAGTTATACACACGACCTGTAGTGGGGTGTTCGAAAGTTGTCTCTTTATTTATAAAACTACGTTGATTGCAATGTCCACAGGGTACAGTGTTCCTATCCCCTACACCCCTACTGTTTAAAGGGTACCTAGGTCTGCATAGTATGTTCTTTAGATTGGGTTGGTTCTTATAGGTTATACGTGGAACTGGACCCACTATTTCACTAATTTCACTATTGGAGTTTAAAATTCCCCAATGCCTATTCATGGCTTCTTTCACTTTCAGATTCATATTACTAAAAGTTAGTTGTGCCCTAACTTCGGTTGCAGTTTCTATCAATTTATTGGTTTCCACTCCTTGTTCCATGAAATATGGTCTGGCACTGCTGTCTCTCAGAGAATCTACCATACATATGGTTTCTTGAATTTCTTTCTCTTTATAACCCCTCTCAAGGAATCTTAATTTCATATCCTGTATACCAAGATCATAGTTTTCTTGTTCTAAATTAAGTCTGGACACTCTCATGAATTGTCCTTTGAGGACATTACTAAACACATGTTGAGGGTGCATACTTTGCCTATGTAGAAGATTGTTCCTTTGGCACCCCTTCCTATGTATTGTAGTGTTTAACATTCCATTGGACATTCTAAAAACTTCAACATCTAAAAAAGGTATACAACTGTCTGAGAAGTTCATAGTGAACTTTAAGAAATCCGTGGTGGTGTCGAGGTGGGACACAAAGCTCTTTAAAGTGGATTCGTCCCCCAACCATAAAAAGAAAAGATCATCCACAAAACGGCAGTACATGCCAACATGTTCAACAAAAAGTGGATTATTATAAAGATAGATATCTTCCCATCTGGCCATAACTAAGTTGGCGTAGCTATTGGCACATGATGTGCCCATAGCTACGCCATCCCTCTGTAGGTATAAAACCTCCTGAAAAGCAAAAGCATTGTTGGTCAATACTGTTTCAAGTAAGAGTGCTATCAGATCTATTTTCCTTTCAGGAAAGTCAGAGTGTACTTTCAAATATTCAGTTATTAACCTTACACCTATGTCATTGGGAATTACTGTAAATAGACTGACAACATCCAATGTCACCAGAAAATATCTCTGTTGATTATCCAGATGACGTGTTTGAGAGTAGAGGTCTAAGAGGAATTGTTTGCTATCTTTCAGTATTCTTTTATTCTCACTGACTATGGGTCTCAATAAGTTCTCCAAATATATGGACAACGGTTCAGTAACCCACCCTTGTCCTGCAACTATAGGTCTCAAGGGTGGGTCTTTTAGTAGTGTAAAATGAAGTATGACTGTCATCATTCCATGAGCTTATATATGTTTAAAGGTTTGGTTGTAGTGTCCCATGTAGTATCCACATTTTTTCATAAATAGTTGTATTAGTGTCATTGTATACTATCAGTACATGAGTATGCATCTCACTAATATAAAGTGATTGTTTAATGATTCTATCCAATGTAACATCCATATTTTTCCATAAATAGTTGTATTAGTGTCACTGTAAACTATTAGTACATGAGTATGCATTTCACCAATATAAAGTGATTGTTTAGTGATTTTAAACATTGTGTTACCTATATTCATGTTTATAAACAGTGTGTCAGGAATATATTACATCTGTATATATTGTCAGCGACAATGAATGGTATTTTAAGATTTTTTCAAGCTCATCAGGGTATATGTGTATTGACTATCTTTAAGAGCGCTGTAGTTCTTTGCAGTATGTACCAAGGGGATTTTAATGATGCCGGGTACATTTTAATATGTGTGTTTTAAGTTGTGTATTTTAATTATGGTAGATATATAGATTCAAAAACAGCTCTTACATGTTACAGTTTGAATGATGCCGTAGTAGTCAGACTATACAGTTTTATGTCTGTACCTTTTTAAAAAAACAAACCATGTGATGTTTTTAGAATCAAGAACCAATGGCAAGTAACAGGAAGACTTTAAATAAGTCTTAAGTTGTGTTATATTGTAAAGAGTCTGAAGAAGCCTTTGGCGAAAGCGCTTACTATATGAAATAAAGGATTTTATTCTTACATCTTATCATCTTTGTGCAGTATCGTGCTTTGAAATTTACATCATTTCACATTTTATTGCCATCAGAGGACCTTGCGCTGGGTGTTTGGATTATTTGAAACTGGTTTCACTGTCTCAAATAACTCTTTAATTTGAGTAAACAGGCTATATTACAATTGTCATTAAGACCTGGGTAGGAAAATGCATTCAGTGACAGCTGCCATTCTAGTTCACGACATTCTAATATCAATGAAGTTGGTCCCCCTCTAATATCATGAGCAACCTGGTCAATTGCTAGAAATTGAAAGGAGTGGCCTACTTTAGTAATAATGTGTTTCGCTAAGGCATTGTCACTTTTATTCTTTGAAACCGCGTACATATGTTCGTAAATTCTGTCCTTAAATTTACGATCTGTTTTTTCCCACATAGAATGTGGGACAGTTTTTACAGACAGCTAAATAAATGATGCTTTTAGAATTACAGTCAAATTTATGTTTTATCTGGTATTTTCTACCTACTATTTCGAATGTGTTACCTGTTTTAACATGTTTACCAATTTTACAGGCACCACAATGGAAAGTGCCTCTTATTCTATTGTGAACTCTTGGTTCCTTAGATTCAAGAAGACTCTTTAAATTGGCTCCCCTCCTGTAAATAATTGTCAAGTAAGAGCCAATTCTCTCTATCAACACGTTATCCTTGTACAATAAGTACCAGTTCTTATTAAGAATAAATCTAACTTGGTCACTGTCGTTACTAAATGTAGTAATGAAACTAGGTTTATATGAATGATGAGTGGCACCCTGATTTTCTACACTTGCATTACTGTTACAGTCAATTACTCTGTCCAATGAATCGATAACCTGAATGTCATTAGGAGTGTCTATTGTGTCAGTATCTAACCCACTGTTGAAATTCTTGTCATGTAATATAGGGTTAAAAATACCTAACATTAAGAGTGTCTATTGTGTCAGTGTCTAACCCACTGTTAAAATTCTTGTCATGTAATATAGGATTAAAAATACCTAACATATGTTTATTTTTCACTTCTACCGCTATTTCATGGACCAAGTAGTTAGGATAACCTCTATTTACAAACATGTTGACTAAGAGCTCACATTCAGTTAAAAAGTCAGCTTCTGATGAGCACATGCTCACTGCTCTAACCAGTTGAACCTTAACAATAGAACGTTCCTGTTTAAAAGGGTGTGCACTGGAATAGTGCAGAAAGGAATTACAATAAGTAGGTTTCCTATAAATAGTCGAACATAAGTTGTTATTAGCTGGGACTTTTGTTAATTTGACATCCACTAATAGTATCAAATTTGTATGTAAATTGAAAAAATGTGGTAGTAGAATTTAGGTAGTCCACAAGCTTGTCCGCTGCCTCTTTATCTCTTTTAAAGGTGATAAATATATCATCCAAAAATCTTGTGTAATACACGAGCAAGTTTTTAATATCTGGTTTGTCAAAAATATACCGTTTTTCCCAGTAAGCTACAACCATGTTCACTAAACTCACTCCGCATGGTGAGCCCCTCACTACACCT
Source organism: Protopterus annectens (assembly GCF_019279795.1). Classification (NCBI taxonomy): domain Eukaryota; kingdom Metazoa; phylum Chordata; order Ceratodontiformes; family Protopteridae; genus Protopterus; species Protopterus annectens. The sequence goes on along the minus strand of NC_056745.1, from coordinate 423,940,411 downwards.
TGTTTCTGTAGATAATGTTGACCATTAAATATGGAAAAATTGTTTGTCAGGATGATGTCGATAAGTTCAGAAACTAAATCAATATCTATAGTTGGAGCATTTTTATCTTTCATCATTAAGGCTGTCCATTCAACTGCTTCCATATGTGGAATGGAAGTATAAAGATCAACCACATCAATGGTCAAAAAATTAGAGTCTTGGTCTAAAGATAGATTGTTAAGACTTTCTAAAAATGACCATGAGTCTTTACAGACTTGCGGGATCTGCTTCAGATATTTTTGAAGGATAGAATCTATTACTTTAGCGCACGGATAAGTTAGGGATGCTCTACCATCAATGAGTGGTCTCATTGGTGGATGCAATATATCCTTATGAATTTTTGGAATCCCAAACATTAATGGTAGTTTGGGTAAAGGTATATTAATATAATTAAACAAATCTATGTCTATCCTAGCTTCAATAAACAGGTCTCTGAAGTAATTTTTGACACTAGACAAAGCTCTATTATATTTGTTTAGTGAGACTTTAGTGTAAGCTGCACTATCTAGTACTAATTCCATTCTTTTACTGTAATTGGTTATATCAAAAATAACCAGTCCCCCTCCCTTATCTGGTTTAGTACTCCTTACCATGGATGCTCTCAACAAGTCTAATACTTGTACTTGTTCGGTACTCACATTGTTAGATCTTGAGTTATTTACTTGCTTACGATTGAATGGAATATGCCTAATATCTAGTTCACTAATACTTTCAAACAATCGTAACAATAGATGTAAGGGAGGGTTGAAAGTACTTGAAGGTTTAAAACCAGTGTGAGAAAACACATTATTACCTAAAAGGAAGGAAAGATTAAGTTTTCTTACAAAACACTTCAAATCTATTAAAGTGCGAGCAATATTAATATTTTTGCTAGGGACAAAAGTATTGCCCTTAGCTAACAAATCAATCAAATCTGGTTCTATGTTAACAGATGAAAAATTATAAATATTAAAGTCATCACTAGAGCTTTTTAATATAACAGGTTTAGATGGAAAGTTTATACTGGAGGAAACAGTTATCTCTTCCTCCTGTTATTCCATCCTTTGTTCCTCTGATTCTGAGGACAACGTAAATTTGAAGAGCTCCTGGAGTTCGACTCCTGGTGAAAAACCTGATCATTGTGATTATTATTTGGAAGTTGAACTGACTGTTGCATACTAGTGTTGACATTATTATTACTGGCATTAAAAGACCGCAGTCTTTCACTATGTCTCAAAAGTTCATTAAGCTGACCATCATTAGTGTCCAAGTTAGAATTGACCACATTCAATTGATTTGAATCCATAGTTACAATCAAGTTATTAGAATGGGACACCAGTTTTTCATTGGGCCAAACTTGTGCCAGCTGTGGTTTAGGGTATGCAGACCCATTAGAGTACGCCAAACGGTCACGGTTCAACTTCTTAATTTTGTTGATTTTTAGCTTATCCAGTAATTGGTCTATACTGGTGAAAACCCTCCCATAATCATATTTATACCTAATAAAGTCAACATCTGATTTAATGTCTTTGTCCAAGTCATTTACTTCGATAGACATATTTTCTATTTGGAGAACGTAATGTTTAATCATGAATTCCATTAATAGAAACCCTGAAGAATCAAACAGGTTCAACAGTTCTTTATGAAAAAGTGAGTCTGGTATTAAACCTGCTGGAAATTGATGGAAGCACAAACCTTTAGGGACTAATTTTTCTGTTGTAGTTTTTTTTAACTTTAATAGTTTGTAATCGAGCAACTTCAATTTTTCAGAGATAATAGGTGTACTCACTGAAGCAGATAGAGCGTCACTGGCTGGTCATTCCATATTAACAGTAAAACCTGAAGTTAGTTTTCCTGTATTATTCACCCATTCCATGAGTGAAGGAGCGCCAATAAGCCCTGTGCTACAGAGGTGGTTCCCAGCTCCAGTAGGATTAATATCCAAATGGGCCTCTTGTTGTGGAGGTAAAGAGGGAGTTGTGTTGCTCACACTGACTTGTTCTGTGCCAGAATTATAAGCTCCTAATGGGTTTTTGCCGTTAGAATCTGACCCGTTATATCGCACACCGGCATTCCAAACCTGTGCTGCATTCCTATTTTGTTGGTCAATCCAGTCAAGACGACTGACAATGTTGTCCATACGTTGAGTTAAAGAACTCATAAAAGCCGCCAAGTCAGGAGAAACCTGTTGTTGGGTTGAACCAAATAAGTTCGGACTTGTTGGGCTATCAGATACTCCCGTCGCCATAAAAAATGGAACAAATTGAAGTAAATAAACAAACAATTTAAACACAAAAACAGAGCTACTGAAGCCACTGACAATAGCCCAAACCACGTTGGTACTTAACGTTTAAGCAGTTTATTAAAGCAGACGTTTTTGTCACTCCTCTCAAGCAACTTCTACAGAAAATAAAAACAGTTACACAAATGTAATCGTATTTAAAAACTCTGCCACTGAGCAGCACGATTGTATAACCAATCAGCTTGATTAAGATACAAGCATAAGTAAAAATTTAAATTTAAGTAAAAATTTTAATTTAAAGCACCAGAGGTTGAATTGTCAGTGTGCTCAAGCACAAAACAAATAACCTATGTAATGAAATAAAATAATGAAAATATACAATGAAATAAAAAAAAATTTGAAATAGTAGGTAGAAAATACCAGATAAAACATAAATTTGACTGTAATTCTAAAAGCATCATTTATTTAGCTGTCTGTAAAAACAGTCCCGCATTCTATGTGGGAAAAACAGATCGTAAATTTAAGGATAGAATTTACGAACATATGTACGCGGTTTCAAAGAATAAAAGTGACAATGCCTTAGCGAAACCAATTATTATTAAAGTAGGTCACTCCTTTCAATTTCTAGCAATTGACCAGGTTGCTCATGATATTAGAGGGGGACCGACTTCATTGATATTAGAATGTCGTGATTAGAATGGCAGCTGACACTCAATGCATTTTCCTACCCAGGTCTTAATGGCAATTGTAATATAGCCTGTTTACTCAAATTAAAGAGTTATTTGAGACAGTGAAACCAGTTTCAAATGATATATGTATGTGGCTGCATTGGTTTAAATGCATTTTGGTTTAGTAATCATTATACACTGTTATATATAAACACTTTGTAGATATATTTACACTTTTAATATAACCTTGTAAAGATCAGTTTACTTTAATGAAGACTTTATTATAGATGAAATTTTTAGTTCATTGTATATTTTCATTATTTTATTTCATTACATAGGTTATTTGTTTTGTGTTTGAGCACACTGACAATTCAACCTGTGGTGCTTTAAATTTAAATTTTTACTTATGCTTGTATCTTAATCAAGCTGATTGGTTATACAATCATGCTGCTCAGAGGCGGACTTTTTAAATACTATTACATTTGTGTAACTGTTTTTATTTTCTGAAGAAGTTGCTTGAGAGGAGTGACGAAAACGTCTGTTTTAATAAACTGCTTATACGTTAAGTACCAGCGTGGTTTGGACTATTGTCAGTGACTTCAGTAGCTCTGTTTTTGTGTTTATATATATATATATATATATATATATATATATAGATATAGATATATAGAGAGAGACACACACATACACACACACACATATATATATATATACACATACATACACACACATACATATATATATATATATATATATATATATATATATATATATATATATATATATATATATATATATATATATATATATATATATATTTTTTTTTTATTATTTTTAATTTTTTAATGCCAGAAGGTGGACAGTCAACTCACAGTCATACCTTTCAACTTCTTTGCTTAGAAGTTCTGGAAAGACCAGAAATAATGGAGGGCTGGAGGGCCAAAATTAAGAACAATATTTAAATGTTATTGTAATTAACTCAAAAAAGCTGATCTAGAAAACAGGCATTATGTCAATATGCATTTTCTAAAAAAATAAGTATGAAGCTCTAATGTATGGAATTATTGGCTGTAATACTCCATGATTTACAAGAAAATATTTTTTTTTCATGGGACAGGGCAAAAATATGAGGCAAAACCAGGAGCATTCTGCAAAATTCTGGTTGTATGCCCAGAGTCTATCCTGCAGAACTAAAAAGAGGTGGATAAGCAAAAGATTGAACTCTGTTTTTATATATTTTATATTATTTGCAGTGTGCAAGAATTCTGAGTAAAGCCAAAAGTAATGGAAGGTAAATACTCATACCCAGGAACAGATTTTAAATGTTCTTATAGACTAAAAAGTTGCTAGGATTACATTTTTTTGCCAGTAATGAAAGCAATTCACTGAAATTACAAATGAAAAAAAAAAAACAATGACCAGTACACTCATACTCAGACACAGGATACAGTTTAGCGCTTTCATCCTAAGACTTCTTCAGAACCATTGAAGTTGTTCATAGTCATCCATTAAAAACAATCTGAGCATACCCACCCTCAAAGAATACACCAATCAGTTGTAATTTAGTAAGTAAAAAAATAAATCAATGTTATGAGAATCTATACCAATCAAAAACACTTGGATGCTGTCACTATGGAAATGTACATCAATCAAATGCAATGCAGCAACTAATAAGGTCTCTGAAGGTTGTTTCCCATTAGGAAACTTTTCTTTTTTGTTTGTTTTGTATTTTTTGAAGTATGTGGTGTATAATTTCAGATATTCTGGACAGTTATTAAGTAACCTATACTCTTAAAAGCTGCTGATATAGAGAGGTTAGCAAGCTACAGGATGACCTCAGTTTTTTTTGTGAAGGTTTCTTTTTTCTAAAGTAAAATTATATGTAGTTACTGTTTTTTTCTGAGTAGAAGTGTAAGTTGATACACTAGCAAGTTGATATTGTATTTTTTCCCAGAGTAACAGTGTGCGAAGATGTTTTTTTTTCTGAAGTTAGAGCGTTTATAAATGCTGTTTTTCCCAGACATTAACAAAGTATATATAGATGAAGCTTTCCTGAAGTTAAAATGTATGTAATTTTTTTTGTTCTGAAATCAAAGTGTGCACAGCTTCTGTTCTTTGAAGTTGTAGAGTGCATCTCTAAATGTCATTTATTGAATGTAATCTACTACCTTTTCTCCTATAATCCCCACTTTTAAGGGGAGATTATGAGGAACAACATGTCCTGTTGTTACTCCATGTAAGTTTCATAATAAAATATTAAGTACTGTATGTGTTACATTTATTACATCCCTCCACCCCAACCTGTTTTTACACTTTTGGCTCTGACTTGTTTCTTAATGTACTCTAAGAGCCAAGCCAGATCATTGGCTCAGCTCTTCTTCAAAAATTCCAGCCTTGCCCACCTTGATTCACCACATTGCTAGTGAGAGGCTCTAGGTTTGGGTGGACCGGGGATCCACTTGCTGAGCTGTTAATGAGCTGAGCGTTCATAGGTACAGAGATTTCTCCTTACTTAACTGTACAACTCTTCAAAAACCAGGCAACACAATAATAAGATAAGAAATCTAGCTAAACAGGCAATCAGGTGACTAAAAGTCACATTATGAAAACGCATCAGTCATCCCTCTAAAACTCACCTAAAAAAATTCTGAGCAGGAGTCAACCACCTGACAGGCCATAATAATCTAGCTAACACCCACTCCTCCTCAACTCACCTCACAGCTGCTGATTTCAGCCTTTACTTCAGTACACTTCCCATTCCTGATTCCATTAATTATCTCACATCTCTGACTAACCTCTCTTACCACACTGTATTCCCACTTTCCATTTCAAAACAATCAAAGCTAAAACATAGTACCACTACTTGAATAACTAAAAACTGATTCACCTGCTGGTTCTGACAATCTTCTGTCATGGTTCTTATTCCTATTTAGGGTCTTCATAGTCCACCCCCATCTTCACATTTATTGTTATTGTTATTTATTTATCTATCAATCTTTTGTTGACTGCGTTAGTTTGACAAGACTAGTAGCCTCTTTTCAGGTGACCTGAGGTGGTATATATATACTACTAGGGAAAATTTGGCCAGGGCATCTAGTAAGTTCCCCTGTTCTTTTCAATAGGTGCCATGAGGTCTTTTACATCAACTTGAGCTACCACTAACTCAAACAGATGGGACCTCGGCTTAACAGCTCATCCAAAAGATGTCACACTCAGGGGTGCAGTACCCCCCCCCCCCCTTCCTGCACTGCAGTGTCAGCATTTGATCTACCTGGTATGGGAAAAGAACTCACAGCCATCTGCACCAAACACAGAAGTGATATCTGTTATGTCATTGTCACTGACAATATTTATATATGCCTAGTACAAAACATAATGCCTGATATTTGGAAAACAGCCTTTGTTAAACCCCTCCTCAAAAAACACACCCAACCTACTCCACTGACTTCCAACCCATCTTCATTCATCCTATACATGGTAAAATCCTTGAAAAATTAGTTTGCAATCAATTCCCCATTACATTTCACAATATCATATACTGTCCTCAAATCAGCATTGCTTTTGGGCTGGTAGTAATACTTCCACTTTACTCTGGGCATGTACTGATAACATCCTCCTGGCTATGGACAAAGCCCTCCTCACTGGAGCCATCTTTATTGACCTCGCCAGAGCTGTTAATCTGATTAACAATAACATTCTTTTATATCATCTAACTACAATTTTAATTAGCCCATATATAGCTCCCTGGTTTAAAAATTATCTTTTCAATCAGTCCTTCTCTGTGCAGTTTCAAAGCACCCTCTCTGCTTCCACTCCCTCTCCTTAAAAGAGTCTCAAGGCTCCATTCTGGCTCCCCTTCTTTTTTCCATTTTCATTAGTTAGCTATCACTCGGCCTCCATCACATCTGTCTCTCTTACTTTATGCTGATGACATGGTCTTATTTCATTCAAATCAGACCTTCTCTTCCATACAGCAACAGCTACAAGCTGACTTCCTCTCTCTTATCAAATGTCTTAATAACAAAAAGCTAATTCTGAACAATTTCAAAACTAAAACAATGCTGTTTGGTACCTCTCCTACATGGTACGATAACTGTCAATCACTTCTTAGCCAAAACTATCTTGACAACCCCATTGATCAAGTCATCTCTTTCAAATATCATAGAATGTGGCTTGATCCCAGACTGAATTTTCACCTTCACCAAGTGCAAATACAGAAGAAAATAAATTTCCTCTCATTTTGGTCATATAAAATGTCCCCCTTCTTTCTTTCCATTCCAGACCAACCAAGAATGCCAAGGCATTGTACTAGCACAGCTTGAATGTGGACTTCCACTGGTTGCAACATCATCCAAGAAAAACTTCACCATCCAAGCTATAAGTAACTCTATCTGCTATTTTATTACCCTCTCCTCTAGAAATGAGCATCATTGTATCACTCTTAATAAATAGAGCCAGCTGGCTACCTGTCCAACAATGTGCCAACTTGTTTCTTGGATCCCAACTCTACATGCTTCTCAAAGAATAGTCCTGTCATTCCTTTGCATCCAACCTATTTGTATGACCCTCCCAATTACAATCTAAAAAGTCTTTACTACTCTGGACGACTTAGTGTCCCAGAACCAGACTTAATTGTAATAACCATGCCTTCATCATCCTATGTTCTAATCTTTGGAAATATCTCCCTACTAATCTTAAAGGCATAGGCTAGTGTCTAATGAAAAGCACTATCAAAGATTGCAGAACCTCTTAGACAGGGGGGATGATATAGGAATTGTGCCATTGTCTATAGACAAAATTGAGAATCTCTTCCATTTTCTAAGTATGCCCTGGTGTTAGGGTTCTGCATAACCCCTAATTTTGCAGTATGCCTCTGCCCCTGGGATGGCATCCATTAAAATTATTCTTCCCTCTGCCTGGGGGGAGGGGGTTCTATCAGTAGAAGCATCATGTTCAAAACCCTGGAACTTTCAAAACTGCAACTTCTTTCTATCCATTTGTTTCTGGGAAAAGGTCCTTGGAGTGGTGGAAAAATGAATGTCAACTACAGAAAGGGTTTTGCTTTCCTGTTTTCTTCTGGCAAACATTTTTTTAACCTTTGTTCTGAAAGAGTTGAACCATCAAAGGGAGAATTAAAAAAGGACATCTTGAAGCCTTTCGCAAAATCGCATAGGCGCATCCAGGCATGCCGGTACCTGCTGCCTTTGCTATGCCATCAGCTGTGTTAGAGAGGGAATGCATGAACCAACAAGTCCATGCATCTGCGCTCTAACACAGTTGATGCATGAACATGAATAACACGTCCATGCATCAGTTGTGTTAAAGAACAGATGCATGGACATGTTGGTCATTGATTTATTTCTAGATGTCCACAGGCAGATTGCCTGAGAGGGATTTTGGCAATTCCTTGGTCAAGTCCCTCTGAGTGCAAATGTCATTGAAGCATATGTCCATTTCATAAATTTGTCCAACGCCTTAGATTCCTGATTAGGTGGATGAAGAGATGTGCTCTTTACCAACAGCTTCTTTTTGGTGGCTGTCTCAACAACCATGGCAAATACTGGAGGACCCTTGCTCCAATGGGACATGTTTCTGGGGCAACCAAATCTTGTCCTGTTTACACAGGATCAGCTCCACCACATCAGGTTCCTTCCAGGCCCACTGAGAAACCATATCTATTAACTCATTAGTGGGTGAGACCACCCAAGAGGTATATGAGGCAGCCCAAAACACCTTGAGGAACACCAACTCCTCTGGGGGTACTTCAATGGACCAAGCCTCTCTTTGCAATTTCAGAATATCTCTAAAGAAGATGTCTTCCAGATGTGATTGTGGGGAACCCACTCCTTTATTGCAATCATTATCTTCTGTGACAGACTTTGGAGATGAATCTAAGTGCCTTCTTTGCAGGACCATTTCCTATTACTGCCCCTAGAAGTTTCTGGAGAAGGGCCAGAATCAGAACAGCAGTTCACCAAGTGAGAACCCTTGAGTCTAAGTTGGGCTGTCAGACAGGATAAGTGGACATAGTCACAGAATACACAGAGTTTAGGACAATATCAAGTGGAAGCCAAAGCCATGATTTTGGCTGAAGCAATACCTCTCTGACCTGAAGAAGTCAGAGATGGAACATCCCTGGCTCCAGTCTGACTCAGCTCTGTGACATACAATGGTGCCAAACTATCCTGAGCCAAAGTGCTCAGGGGCAAGGATGGCTCTAAAAACTCCTGAGTCAACCCTGACTCTAACAGGGTCAGAGTTGAAAAGGTTAGAGAGACAGTCAAAGTTGATAATGCTGTTAGCTCTGATGCTGGTGCCCTGTGAAAGTAACTCAGAGCCATGGGCATTGAATCCAAAAGTCAAACCAACAGAGGGCACACTAAAGGTGGGGCAGGAATGACCTTGCCAGGAGTTAAAACCAGTAATTCAATGAGAAGAACGAAGTTCAAGCACCAAAATGGAATTTATTAAAACTACAAGCTGAGAATAAAACGACAAAAAAATCAAACAAAATTGACCTAGGTTTTGTCCTATCGACATCACTTCTTCAGAATAACATTGTATACACACAACCACCCTATATATATATCCACCCCTCTCATATCAATCAGTAAACACTTAATCAATAATAACAATTACATAAATTGAGTATACTTAAAGTTAAAACCACTTGATTGTAAAAGTACAAAATTGTAGAAATACACAAATAACCCATACATTAAACTATACATCCTCAATATTATACTAAATACATGATTAATTTAATAAAGCTAAATAATAGTAATATAGGGTGGTTGTGTGTATACAATGTTATTCTGAAGAAGTCCTGTCGAGAGGACGAAACCTAGGTCAATTTTGTTTGATTTTTTTGTCGGTTTATTCTCAGCTTGTGGTTTTAATAAATTCCATTTTGGTGCTTGAACTTCATTCTTCTCATTGATTTACTTGCCAGGAGTTACCAGAGGGGTAGATCTTTGTCTGCTGGATCTTGGTCCAAAGGAGGATTCACACAAACCTGTCAACATTAGCTTCCTTATGGGCTCCTAAATGATTGGACAGTCCTGAAGGACAATGCCATCAATGGTGGCTGAGGTGAATGTCAGAGTTTTTCCTCTAAAAATGAGTGCAGCCTTGGGCTAGCTGGCTCTAGGGAAAAGTGACAGGGTGGGAACAGGGAACGGATCCAAAGGACCTGCAATGAAGATGGATTTGTACTTCCTGGAGTCTTCAGTGCAAGGCTGGACTAGCCCATTGGATCTTCCTCAACTTTTCTCTATGCTTTTCCTGTTCCCTTTCCTTCTTAATTTTGACTTTCTCCTTCTGCTTGTCTTTACTTGCCTTCACTTTGATTTCCTAGAGAAGGGGAAAGAGGTTGCAGAAGGCACCAACCCTTCTTCTTTGGCAGGGACGAGGCCTTTGAGTACCAATTTTTCATATAAACCAGCAAGAACCCTGTCCCCAAAAGAGACACAAGTCTCACACTCAACTTTTAACTGCATTACACCTAAACAATATACACAACGGAAAGAGGGTCTTGGGATGGAATTTTATGCCCAAAAGCTATACATGTTTCAAAATCAGAGGCCTTGTCTGAGAAGTTATCAAAGAAAAGCAACAGCAGCAAACAACAACAGAAATAAACACTCTTCTAGAGAAAAACAAACAGTCCAAGTTCAACAAGAAGAAACAACAATAGTCACCAATGATAAACCTAAACCTAATAGTGTAAGTATTAAACAAGATGATAATTTTTGATAGGGAAGGCAGAAAGGCAAACAAATCACTTAAAAGGGAAAAAAGAGTTAATAAATAATACTAATTACCAAACCCAAGAGGATAACAAGAGAAAGGTTAAATATTTAGAAGAAAAAAAACTAAGCAATTAAATAAAAGGCTATTTTTATACATCACAATATACAAAACCCTCAAATCATGTCTTGATTCATAGTTTCATAGTATAGTACTAGGCTGTCTGCCCTAGGGCATTTATAAGCCTAGGCAAAGTGTATGTGGCTTTTGCCACCCCATGTAATGATACAAAAGTGTACAAATTAAATTTATTTTACTGTGCCTCTGTCTAGTAAAGACACAGAGATGACCCCCGAGGTAAACCTACGATCACCCATCCATTCATCAAGATTTCTCTTGAAGCGAGAGTCAGTGAGGGGCTCTGCCTAACATGGACTGGGATCCTGTTCCAGAGAGCTGGAAGCCTCTGGGTTATGAATCTGTCCCTCCAGCATGTCCTATTCATATTTGTGCTGAGGTTTAGATCTTTAGCTCTCGTGGCTCTGATGGATTTGGATTTTTTGAGGTGGAGCATGTCCATTAATTCCGAATTGGACATGGCCTTGTACGTCAGGCACAGATCACCTCTGAGCAGGCGGTATGCTACTGAACAGAGCTGGAGCTTTTTTAGTCTGGCAGCATATGACATATGTTGGAGACCCTTGATCCTCTTGGTAAGGTACTCTTGGGGTCGCTCCAGCTGCTGCAGGTGCCGGGTGAGGTACATACCAAATGGGGCATTGTACTCAATCATAGGCCTGATAAGGGAGGAATATAAGGGTACAATGACATCCTTTGATCTGGATGTGAATCCCTTCATGATAAGGTAGGCAAGGTAGAAGGTTTTTCTAACCACTTTGGTGATGTGGGTGTCAAATGAGAGGTCACTGTTAACTTGGGTCCCCAGGTCTCCGATTACTTTTTCTGTACTTAATGGATTACCACCTATGTGGTAATTTGTGGGTACTTTGTTTTTTCCAAAGGGGATGGCTATACATTTTTTGGCATTTAGTTTAAGGCCATGACTCTGGCACCAGTCATCTGTTTCTGTGAGGCCCTTTTGAAGGGTGCATGTGTCTCTATGTCTCTTTTCATGTAGTCCAAGGAGGTACGTCTCAGGTCATTCACGCCGGCATTGACAATGACAGAGTCATATTTGTACTTGCTTTGGAGTGACCTGAGTGCTTGTGTTATGTGGCGGATCCTAGCACCCGACAGGCAGCTCACCGTTACCCTCTCTTTGTTCAGCCTGGTAAGTGGGACGTCAGTGTGTCTGACTATAGAGTCACCTATTACTAGAGTATCAGGCATGGTGTTTCGCCTTAAGGGCTGTGACTGTTTGGCACACTGACTTTGTGTACTATGTGTTGCATGTGCAGTGTTTTGAGGTGGTGTTTTCTTGGGTGTCTGCTTTGGGAGCCTCTTTTGTTTGGGTAAGTTTTTTATTAGAGCTTCCGAGTATGTCTTTGTGTTTTTATGTGTTTGGTTTGCAGTTGTGGTTGGTTTATGTGAGACTGGGTTTGTTGTGTGTGTGGTTACCTTCTTCTCATGACTGGTCTTGCTAGTCCTGTGTTGAGAGAGTTCAGCCTCCAGTTTGGCTATATAGTTGCATCTCTCACATGTGTTTGTGCTTGTTGGGAGGAGGAGAGGGTTGTCTGTGTACATGAGACAATTGTAACATTGTCTCAGGATTCCCAGATTAACCAGCTGAACTGGAGAGGACATCAGTAATATACCATTCGACATGCTAGAATAGTATAAGGGAGTGATGTGAAACTGGGTCAGAGAGAGGACTTTGAAGGGAAGTGGGTATTAACATGGGTTGTAGGTGGATGTAGTGCTTACGTTAGTTTAAGGGTGCTTCACTTGAAAGAAAGGTTTTTAGGAGCAAGTGCTAGGCTTATAATATAGCAAATAGACTGATTTTGTTGAAAGTAGAGCTTTCTTAAGGGAAAAACTGAAGTGCAGACTTGGCAGAGCCAGGAATAGTTAAAGCCGGTTTAATCGGTGCTGCACTATGCGCACAATCGCGCAAAGCCGCGCAAATGCGGATTTTAAACAGGGAACTTCAAAAGAGCTGGAAATGGTCCAAAACGACCAATTACTACAAGCTCTTGTGCTGAGGTCAGATAGGCTGCTCAAGGCTCCCCACTCCCACTGGTGAGCAAAGAAACTTCCTTCTATCCAAGTAAGACAATGGACAACACAGGAACTACACCACAGTCCAGAATACAGCAAAGCCTGTATACTGGTCTAAACTAGTCGAGAAAAGGCGGGAAAACAAGGATTTTTTGGGGGTTTTTTTTGTTTTTTTGGGTTATAAAGTACACAGAAATGCAGGAAAAACAGTAATAAATCACTTGCACAGGCTAGCGCACTTTAGTGGGCAGCCTCAACAGTTAAATTAAACAAGCTTTCAATCAACTGTAACTTAAGTGCAGATAATGTACAATGCAAAAACAGGTAATAAAGCAGTTTAAACTTGTTCAAAGTAAGAAAAAGAAGGTCTTTCTCTAGGGTGACTTCTAGTGATCATAGATTTGAACAAGAAGTGCGGTTTATTACAGCCTTGTTCATGGATAGCGGTTACAAACTAGACTTATTAAACAGAACAGCTAATGAAATTAGAACTATTGATTTTCCCCCTATTCCTAAGAAATGGTTGATTAAGAACAATGATCTTGAACAGGCAACATATTATTGGCTGTTGCCTTGATATGAGTCTACTACCCAGACATTTGTAACATCATTAAAAGAAATTGGAAAATTACTGACGGGAATGCAGAGCTATCTAATTTGGTAGGTGATACTCTGAAGTTTGTTTTTAGGTACAATTTTAATATGAAGATGATGTTGCAGAATGACATAAAACTTTAGTGGTGTCAAATGATTATGTTAAACAGAGCTAAGGTAACATACAAATGTGGTCATTGTTCTGTTTGCAGATTTTAGAAGTGCGCCTTTTGTATTTAATGCATTTAGAGATGACTCCACCTATTACTGGGGTTTATGATTGTAAAACTAAAGGGATAGTTTATATTGCCATTTGTTCTGATGGCAGTTTTTTATATAGAGATGACTGAAAGAAGTTTGCAAAAAAGAGTGAAAAAACATCTACACGCTATAAAAAAGGATACTAAAAAAATGCTCTTTTAAACACACAGTGAAATGTGATTTTAAAAAATTTAGGTTTACTATACTTGAACATGTTCCTAGAGACCCAAGAAGGGGGGACTATAGGAATAAAAATTGAGAAAAAGGAGAGTCTTTGGCAAGTAAAAGTGGGAGCAGATACTTACTCAGGATTAAATGAAACAAACATCAAATGCTTTCTCAAGGACAAGAGGTTAAAAAAACAAAAGAATTTACACAAATGATATTTAATACATTTTCTTATGTATTTAATGTGATTGTTACATTTGTCTACACCTCTGGTTTGTCATCTTTATTTTCATTCATTAAGGTGAATTTTTCAATTGATGCTGATTAAGTCATTTAATTAGTAGTAGGTGTGTATATACAGATCTATTTCAGATGATCGAAGTTTTAAAACTTTAAATTTCATTTCATATGGCCGAGACCATACGATCTAAGCTTCAAAAACTTCTAACACCAGAGAGAAAAACAAAAAAAAAAATTTCCTGGACGTTTTTGCAGGGGGAAGAACGGACCTCAGTGAGGTAAAGGAAAAATTTCCCGTTCCACTCTGTATGGAGATAGTACAGTTTTGTACCTACCATAAATGTAGATGTCCGATAGGTATGCAACTCATCAAATGGCAAATGAGATCTGTGGTAATCTGGGGACCAGAGGGAATTATGGGTAGGGGGGTGCCAGAGCTGTAGCTCCAAGCTCTTGAGAAAGCCACAAAGTTGGATATACTCGGATATGATAACCCAAATGTTGAATTGGACAGAACAGACAACATTGGATCTTTGCTTACACCTTGTGCAAAGAATTAAAGCATCAGTATGATCTTCCCCTGTGAGATGAACAGCCTGCCTGATTCAGTGTCTAATCAGGCTTTCCTGGTTTCTGGGACAACAATAGACTTCTGATGGCAAAGGAAGATCCTCAAACTGATCTTACAGTGGGTATTCCATGGTCTTGATAAGCTCTTTCTGGTATATTGCAAGTATAAGGCAGTTATCTAAATAAGGGTAAATATGAATGCCCTTGATTCTGAAGTAGGCAAATATTAAAGAGATTAGCATTTCTTGGATACCCTAGAAGAAGTGATTGGCTCAAATGACAAGGAGGTAATGTGTTCTGTACCTGCTACAGATCTAAGGAATCAGAATTTGTCTTGCCTGGGTAAGTCAGAAATAGGCCTCCAAGGACATTATTTCTAAGCACTAGGAAAAATCTAGAAAATAAAACCCTGTTCCTTGGTCTGATGATGGGACATTTTCCATTGTTGGCTAAAGGTAAAACCCACAAAGGAAAAAGGAGGGAAAGGTGATTTTTTATTTTTGTTTTGTAAGGTGCAGTTACTTCTCTTATCAATAGATCTGGGGTCGGGTAAAACCATCTTTTTTTTTTTTTTTTTTGCAAGTGAAAAAGTCTTTTTCCTCCAGAGTGTGGCAGGAGAATGGTAATGGAATACAGATGCATGTATTAGGGGAATAGTTCAAATTGGGAAAGACTTATTGGTTTAGAGAACTATTTCTCAGGCTTCTTCTTGCTGTATAATAAACAACAACAAAATAAAATAAAATAAAGAAACAACCAAAAGACCAGTAACTCAGAAGAATCCAAAATTATTTTATTCACTCTCTTCACTCTCTGATGTCATGGCTGGAATGCCTTTAAAGGAGAAAACACACGCAAAAAACACTCCATATTAATAGCACAATCAATTATTCAATAAAATTCAATTAAAGAAAATCACAAGCGTAATTAAAGGAGAACATGCCAATTAAGTTCAGAATTCATACCATTAGATATGAGTATCAAATTTAAGAATATAGATGGCTTCTTTATATAAAAGTTTATCCTTAAAACAAGTGTTAGTAAATTCACAATTATTACCATCCACTTTTTCTAAAATGGTGCCTTTTAAACCCACAGTCTTTTGGTTGTTTCTTCTTGCTGTATGCCTTATCCTCTGTCCCTCTCCATAGTTTCTTTTTCAAAGGCCCTTTTCCTTGAACTGCTCTGTCATGGAATATTTCCTGTGATAGGGCTACTGTTTAGAATACTAGCTCCTAGTACAGTTATCAGAGAGTTAAGTAATTGTTTCAGTTTTTGTTTGATTTTACTTTTTTTTCCAAACAGATTTTTGTCCATGGTCATAATGAGAAGCTGCCCTTTAACGTATTTTAGTTGACTCCTAAATCAAGCATGTCTTCTGAACACTGCCTACAGCTGCTCCCCTGCCATAAGTGTTTGTAACATCATACCCACATTTAATTGCATACTTACTAACTTTTACAGCAGTTTGCAAGTCTATATGTGATCTTAAAACAAAAGCTGCACATTATTTTAGCAGATAGTGAAGAAGATTAAGACGACAAGCTTTTTGTGTAGTCCAAGGATTGTTTTTCAGCCTCTGTTTATCTGCTGCCAGTCTCTTCCAAAATATATACACTTGACAGCTCTTCAAGGTTGTCCCTGAAGTAAGGTTTATGTATGGGCTTATCAGTTAAACAGATGAAGTTAAAAAAATGTACTTCTGCCAATATGCCCTTTATGCTGGATTGTATGACACTGATAATTAATTGCCATAATTCCCAGAGTAGAGGAGATGTGCAATTTTGTTTCAAAAGTGGGATAAAATTCTGCTCAGATTAATTTGCACCCATCACAGTATCAAAAAAAATCACTGCGTGGTCTCTTGTAGCATATGTATATACAGAAATGTGCTGTCACACTTTCCATAGCAAATATAAATTAAAAAAAATCCATAGAAAATGCAATAATGTCCTTACTACATAAATGTCAATTTTTGCAGTGTTTGGTGTAAAAAGTGTGTTTATGCAATTATTTTTGTTAAAGATGGACCCCTTGAACATTTCTGAAGATGAAAACTCCTTCTATGACATCATGATGGATTGAACACACAATGCCTCATTACCATGCTAGGTGCAGCAACAGGAAAGCCTTATATCCTAGCAGTAGTAGGTGGTAAGTTATGTCTCACAGACAGAACACGTTGCATTGACAATTGACACAGGAAAATTGATTAATGACCTATAATATAAGTAAGTAGCTGTTCGTGTAAATAGATATGGCAGTGTTGGTTACCCAAAATAAGAGATGACCTTATTTTGTGTGTGGCCAGAAGGAAAAATTAATATGACAGTGAAACTAAAACATAAAAAATGTAATCTTTGTTATTTCAAACCAGTTACAGTTTTCATAACAGGAATATACCCAAAAATGAGACTGACTGTAAAGCACAGATGCATGAGAAGTGTATCAATGCACTCTTAAATTCACATATTATCAGCAATGTCAGACTCAAGAGGCATAATTAGCATCCATCAGAAAATTTAATTCAGCAAACAGCAAGTGGCACAAACGCTTTATTGACAACAGCCTTTTGAAGCTATACCTACTGTATCATAATTCTCTCTCTCTCTCTCTATATATATATATATATATATATATATATAAATGGTCTAGGTCAGATGATCATACAGTCAAGACCATATGATCGAGTTTCCGAAAACTCAAACATTTAAAAAAAAAAAACACAAAAACCTCACAAAAATCTACCTGTGGCCCTGCACACTCCTACAAATTATATACACCAACTCTGTGATAGTACTACAATGAGGAAACGTGTAAATTTCTGGATTCGCACTGTACCGTGATCTCCATTCAAAAGCTTCAAATTTTCAAAAACTCTATCTTATGGTCTTGACCATATGAATTTTGAGTTTCTAAAAACTTGATAAACTGATAGGACCTATATATATATATATATATATATATATATATATATATATATATGTGTATGGTTTACTATCAAAATATCGAGGTGACTTACCTCAACCATTCACATCCCCGACTCAGAACAATGAAAAAGAATTACAACTATTACTTAGAATGTCGATTCCTTCGAAGGAAAGACTCGACATTCAAACACTCACCATCCTGAAAATAAAACATCTGCTATGAGGCGGAAAATGTCCTATCGTTTTGCAGGGGGGCAAGCCCCCATGCATCCCCCCACACCCCCTGCTACTTATATATTCTAACTCCAAGATTGCACTACAGTGAGGAAAAGGGTAATTTTCCCAATCCCCACTGTCGTGCGATGCCCTTCCAAACACGGATGCTCCAAACTGCGAACACAATCTCTGAATTGACGATTCACAGATTGACAGAAATTGACTTCACAGTTTTGGCTCTCTGCCGCTCCATGTTCATCCTTTTAAATATCGAGGTAAGCCACCTCAACATTTTGATTTTAAGCCTATAAAATCGTGTGTCTGTTTCATGAAAGTAACTCTCCATTAACTACATGCTATCGAATATTTCGGATCAATATCTAAACTACTGAGAAAAAAGAAAATGTGAATTTAAAGTGTGTTTTTTTCAAGGAGGAAGTCACCCCCTGAATCCCCATATCCCCAGCTAATTATATATACCAATTCAGAAATCACACAATTGCAAGCAAAGGAAATATTCCCATTCCTCACTGTGCTGTGACTTCCTGATTAGAAGTGTTTTTAACCATTTTATGCTGGCAAATAACATTTGCTGAACTGCCATGTTTCCATATATGTCATAACATCACCATTACAGAATGACAAATTGCATATGGTTGAGACCATATGATTGATGTTCTGCAAATACCGAAAACCTAAAAAAAAAACAAAAATCTGTGTTTGCACAACAGTGGTGAAAACAGTAAATTCCCCGGTCCCCACTGCACCATGATCTCAGTACAAACACTTTGACATTTTGGAAAATAAATTATATGTTCTCCACCATATGCAGTTCATTAATATTATGACTGTGTGTCAACATTACTTTGAAGTAGGATTTGAGAAATAGATATTTCCAGTTGATACATTTCCCACTTCCACTATGTGACTTGAGCAAATGTCTTTCGTTTCTTCTATAAACCTGTTTAGCTGAACTTCATATAAAATAAAATTATAATTCCTTTAAAGGGCCACTACAAGCAAATGATAAAAAATATATATTTTTTTATCTTGCCATGATTTACTGCACCTCCCAAAGCTGACTGCAGCAAAATAAGTACTCAACCTAATTTTATTTATTTATTTTTTTACTCTTGTCTGCCTTCATGGGGGCAGACATCATGATTCCTTTGGAAAGCTAAATCTGTCCCATAATGCACAGATTGTGAGAATAAATAGCCTTTTCACAAATGGGAGATGGGAGGAGTAACTTGGCCAGAAACTGAAACTTGCAAAACTGCATCCTGTGAAAAGTCTTTTTTATTTCAGTAATTTGTTGACAATTTTGCAAGCTTCTTTCAGAGAATGTATAGTACATCAATAGGAACAACATTTGTAAAACTCAGTGCATACCAGTTGTGAAGATAGGTGAAGGCTGCCAGCCTAGCCATGTAGAATTTTGTAGATAATTCTGTCATTTGTAAATATTAATATAAGCCACAGACTTCTTCTCTTAAATGGGAAAAATGGTGTTAAATGAACTGCAAAAATGTAATAACAGTGCACTCTGCTGTAACAAAGCTGATAAGACAATTCTTTGATGTCAAAACTCAAAGCCGATATGTCTGGATGAAGGAATTCTGCCTATTGTTTTGAGGCCAGAGTTATTGGCTAGAATTTGCATGTATAATTTCTTTTATTGCTCTGGTTCCTGACCGGCTACAAGATCAAAGGGGCTATTAACCTCTGAGAGTCAGCCTGGGAACCAGAAAGAAATGATGTAATCTGAAATGAATCAGTGGTACTGTGTTACCAATTTAAGGACAGAAAGAATAAGAGCATTTGTCTTGAGAACATCCAACTTCACCAGCACTGCCTGTGTCTATATGCAAGTAAGATTTTAGAACCGTGTTTTCTCTTAGATATAGTTAGGAAATAAGAAGATTAGACTAGTTTGATTTTCTGTGATGTCAGAACTATTCTACTGTATTATTTTAAGCATTTTCCTGTGATCTCTGAACTCTTGACTAGCACGGTGTAGTAAGAAGTATTGTCTTGTGTTTTTTATTTATCATTAAATATTGTTAAACTTTTCAAGTGTGGCTGTTTTATGTAGAGATAATTTAAGCTCTAAGAGTACAATGCATGTATATAGTGATACTGTACAAAGTCAATCCAAATAAGTTTTGCTGTTCAGTCACACTTACCATTTGGATAATAATACTGCACAGTAATAATTGGACACCCTTTAATAAGAGCCTCTGAGTAGCTGATAAATATTAGCTGGGTGGTGGCAGTGATTTCTACTGTATAGTCTGGGTAAAAGGGGCACAGATGGAGAACCTGTGCCAGCTTTCCCCAGGAGCATCTGTGTTGTTGCATATAACTCATCTCAGTGTGTGTGCGTGTGTGTGTGTGTGTGTGTGTCAGCTACATGGGCAGGGACACAAAGCACTGATTGGACAGAGAGGGTGCTGGAGCTTTTAGCTTGTCCACTAGACTGAGATCTGGACCCTACAGCTGTGCCAGTGGGGAGTCTTATTGGGGACCTGGAGAGAAAGGGATAAACCAGCCCCAGACTGATTATGATCTCTGTGTGCTCTTAAGGGAAATTGTACTTTACTGTGTGTGTATTTATTATCCTTTCCCTATATGGATGCCCCTCAGTGGTGTTAGTGGTGAGGCTCCTTGATTGCTGGGCCAGCAAACGGATGTCACATATTAATTGTTTGGCAGTGGTGGGATATCCACACCACATATTAATTGGTTGGCAAATATTAATTGGCTTGTAGTGGTGTGGGTAGAGTGAATTCCTGTAGCTTGTGTACAGTGATCACTGAAGTTGTTTTGTACTCTAAATCAGCCCCGCAGTGAATACTCAGAGTTCAGATCACAATAATTTTATTTCTTGTGTTAGCTTAGTTAGTCAGGGAGAGCAGGCAGCATGTCAGCAGAGGACTACAGAAAGCTGACAAGGAGCCAGCTGGCTGAGATGTGATAGGCTAGGGGACTGGTACATGGAAACCTTACTAAGGCAGACATGATTGCAGCTTTGGTCACAGCTGCATCATAAAACAGCAACCAGGAGGATGATCAGACTTGCAGTGGAGATGTACCACCCTCAGAGAATGGACAGCTCAACCTTTCTGCAGAGGACTTAAAAACCCATCTGGAGCTAAAGAGACTTGAGTTGGAGGCCAGGCATTTGGAAATAGAAGCAGCTGAGAGACTGAGATGTCTGCAGGCTGAGGAGAATGAGAAACTGCTATGCCTGAAAGCTGAGGAAAAGAAGAGGCAGCATGAGAAGGAGATGCTGACTCTTCGCCAGTGTCATGGAGGTAATGGGGAAGGGAGTAACTGGACCCCAGAAGCACAAAAGGTCAGTAAATTTCTTCTGCAGTTTAAAGAAGGGGATAATTTTGATCATTTCATTCATATGTTTGAGAGGGTATGTAAACAGTATGATGTTGACCAAAGGCTCTGGGCACAGTTCCTGACCCCCTTAACTCCATGGCAAAGCTGTAACTGTGTTGTATAAAATGTCTGATATTGACCGTTTTAATTATACTACGGTTAAGAACTGTTTGTTAGAATTGTTTAAGCTAACACCTGAAACATACAGGAAAAAGTTTCATGAGCATAGACGCAAGGCAGATGAAAGTGTGTGTGTGTGAATATGTTTCTAAACTGAGGACTTATTTTCATAGGTGGGTGAGTGGGTCAGGTCATCACTTTTGAAGGGTTGGCAGACCTTTTGGTGAGGGAACAAGCCCTTACCACTTTGCCTGAGGACATGAGGATCTGGTTAGCTGACAGACAATGTGCTACTTCAGATGAGTTGAGGAAGAAGGGAGACCTATACCTAGAAAGCAGGGCATTCCTGCACAGGAAAGGGACCCCCCCAGTACTGCTCATGGGTCTATAAGAAACCATGGTGGGCAGCACAGACTGCCCCAAAAGAATCTACCAGTAGCAGGGAAACCACTAGTCCAGGTGCACGTCCAGGACCTAGGGTGAAATGTTTTGAATTCAACCAGTGGGGCCATGTGACATACATATGTCCATGGAGGCAAGGTGGGGAACAAAAGGTGAGAGAGCCAGTAAGTGGGAAAGACAAAATGCCAATAGTAGGTTGCCTTGAGACAACAGGGGTACCGAACTACCATCCTGCAGATGTCCTGATAGGGAAGGATTTGGATGAGGCAGTACTATGTCTTTATGCAGTTACATGCAGTCAGGCTAGGAGACAAGCATATGGGTCTGGTAGCCCGGGGGAGACCCAGACAGACTGCATACTTGCACCCAGGACTGGTGAAGTGGTTACATCAGGGAGGGAGCTACTCTGTAGCAGTGAGACTGAAGGTGAACCACAGCTGCTGTACTGATGTTTCCTTGGACAGAGTGATTGCAAAGGTAGAGGTGAGTAGTAGTACCCAGGCTAACAGTGAGGCACCACTGTCTAAGGATGCCAGACTTCCTGTGGAAGAGGAGCTGGGAAGGGTTACAAAGACAGAGTTGAGACAGGCTTAGCTCTCAGACCCTACATTGCAAGGCCTAAGGCAGGTATCCAATGAGGCACCCGATTCTCAAGGAAAGGTGGAATCTGTATACTGGGACAAAGGGTTACTGTATAGAGAGTGGACCCTTGAGGGAGGGCTAGAAGGTGAGAGGGTACAGTAGTTGGTAGTGCCTAGAGCCTACCATATGGTGCTTCTAGCCATAGCCCATGATATTCCCTTTGCAGGTCATATGGGCATAAAACATACAAAGACGTACACTTCATTGGCTCTGCTTGACAGAGGATCAATTAATCAATGGGGCGGTGAAAGCCGACACACTTTGGCTAGGCTTATACATGCCCTTGGGTAGATAGCCTGTTACCTACCTATGAACCTATAAGAGGCATGTTATGCAGAACTTCTATTGACTTGGAATTTCCAGAGATGTAACAGGGTACTGCAGGACCTGTGAGCAGTGCCTAAAGGTAGGCAAGGCAAGAGACAAGGTGAGAACCTCTTTGATGCCTTTGCCTGTGATTGAGGAGCCATTTCAGAGGATAGCTATGGATATTGTGGGGCCTCTGAGTACCTCAAGTTCCACAGGGAAAAAGTATATCCTAGTGGTAGTGGATTATGCTACACGATACCCTGAGGCAGTGGCTCTGTCCTCCATTGAGGCAGAAAGGGTGGCAAATGCTTTGTTAAATATTTTCAGCAGGGTAGGTTTCCTAAAATAAATACTTACTGACAGAGGTACCAATTTCATGTCAGATCTGCTGGCCTGTCTGTGGAAGTGCTGTGGGGTGAAGCTCATGAAGACCACCCCCTACCATCACCAGACTAATGGTCTTGTTGAGAGGTTAAACTCTACATTCAAGTCCATGCTACAGGCATTTGCAGACCAGTTTAAGAGGGAGTGGGACAAATATTTGCCCCATCTGTTGTTTGCTTACAGAGAGGTTCCCCAGGAATCCACAGGTTTTTCACCCTTTGAGTTGCTGTATGGACATAGTGTGAAGGGACCTCTAGTTTTTATTTGAGATGAGTGGGAAGGTGAGTGTGAATCTCACAAGGAGTCTGTTGTGGCATATGTCCTAAACCTCAGGACAAAGCTCAGGGAACCCATGGGCTTGGCTCAGGAGAACCTGGTAGAAGCCCAACAACAGAAAAATTTGTGATATGTCAGGAATGCTTGAGATAGAGAGTATGCTGTAGGGCAGCAGGTAATGGCTCTCATTCTTGTCAGACACAACAAGCTGCAAGCAGCTTGGGAGGGACCCTACAAGGTGGTAAGAAAGGTAAGTGATGATAACTACATGGTGGAACTGCTAGGCAGGAGGCAGGGGCACAAAGTGTACCATGTTAATAAGATGAAACCTTGCCATGATAAGGAGGCCCTTGTGCTGAGCATTTGCAGTGGACTGCAGGAGGAGTCTGAGGGAGATCTGGTGACTGATCTCAGTGAGGCTTAGATTGACACCTCAGTGGAAGGGGTAGCAATGTCCCAGCAGCTATCCCCTACCCAAGTTTGAGAAATCCGAGCAGTGTTACAGGGGTTTGGGAACATGTTCACTGGGAAACTAGGGTGCACACACCTGGCACAGCACCAGGCAGATACAGGACCTCAAAGGCCTATTAGGCAGACCCCTTATAGGGTGCCTGGGAGAGTCAAAAAGATTTTGAGGGAAGAGATATAGCAGATGGTGGAACTAGGGGTGATTCAAGAGTCCAACAGTCCCAGGGCCTCCCCAGTTGTGCTGGTGCCAAATAAGGATGACAGCACCAGGATCTGTGTGGACTACAGGAAATTAAATAGTGACACAGAGTCAGATCCTTACACTATGCCCAGGACAGATGAGGCCCTAGAGCAGCTGAATGGGGCTAACTATCTTACAACCATTGATCTTACCAAGGGTTACTGGCAGGTGCCCTTGACTCCCAGTGCTACAGAGAAGTTAGCCTTTGTGACTCCTTGTGGCTTGTATGAGTTCACAAAGATGCCCTTTGAGACAAAAAAAGCCCCAGCAACTTTCCAGAGGCTGGTAGATCATATCCTAGCAGGAGCAGGAGGGTTTGACCTTGCTTACCTAGATGATAATGCCATCTACAGCCATTTATGGCAAGAGCACCTTCAGCATGTCAGAGAGTTGCTGAGCAGACTACAGAGGGCAGGATTGACTATTAAGCCCAGCAAATGTCAGGTGGGTATGGCAGAGGTCTACCTATCTGGGACATAGAGTGGAAAGTGGAAAGATCATGCCAGAACCTGCCAAAGTAGAAGCCATTCAGGCATGGCCTGCATCTGTTACCAAAAAGCAGGTGAGGGCATTCTTAGGGACAACAGGGTACTATAGAAAGTTTGTCCCCAGTTGTAGTATCATAGCTGCTCCCCTCACAGACTTGACAAGGAAGATCTGGCCAGACAAGGTAGTATGGAGCCCAGCATGTGAACAGGGATTCCAGGAGCTTAAGGAAGCTTTGGGAGGACCCCCTGAACTAGCCAGTCCAGATTACAGCAAATAATTTGTTGTGCAGATGGATGCTTTGACCATGGGGTGGGGGCTGCACTTAGCCAGATTTCTTCAGAGGGAGAAGAGCACCCAGTGGTTTATCTCAGTCGTAGGTGCCAACCCAGGTAGGAATGCTATGCAGCTGTAGAAAAGGCATGTCTAGCCATAGTGTGGGCACTGCAGAAACTTCAGTCTTATCTGTATGGAAGAAACTTCACTGTAGAGACAGATCACAACCCCCTAACATGGTTACACAGAGCCGGCCAGCAAAATGCCGAGTTGCTAAGATGGAGCCTAGGGTTGCAAGCATATGCTATGTCAGTGCAGCACCACAGTGGGATTGGCAATGCCAATGCAGATGGGATCTCAAGACAAGGAATGGGGTAAGGTATATTCAGATAGACCTAACCCTCTCGAGCAATGTTTCTCAAGGTCATTTGAAAAACTAGCTTGAGTTCCCCGGGGGGGAGATGTGTGAAGATAGGTGAAGGCTGCCAGCCTAGCCAGATAGAATTTTGTCTGTCATTAGTAAATATTAATATAACCCACAGGCTTGTTCCCTTAAATGTGAAAAAATGGTGTTAAATGTGGAACTCCAAAAAATGTAACAACAGTGCACTCTGCTGTAACAAAGCTGACAATCAATTCTTTGATGTCAAAACTCGGAGCCGATATGTCTGGATGAAGGAATTTTGCCTATTGTTTTGAGGCCAGAATTTATGGCTAGAATTTGCATGTATAATTTCTTTTATTGCTCTTGTTCCTGACCAGCTGCAAGATTAAAGGGGCTATTAACATCTGAGTCTGTTAGCCTGGGAACCAGAAAGAAATGATGTAATCTGAAATGAATCAGTGGTACTGTGTTATCAATTTAAGGACAGAAAGAATGACAGCATTTCTCCTGAGAACAACCAACATCACCAGCACTGCCTGTATCTATATGTAAGTAAGATTTGTAGAACCGTGTTTTCTCTTAGATATAGCTATGAAATAGGAAGATTAGACTAGTTGGTTTTTCTGTGATGCCAGAACTATTCTACTGTATTATTTTAAGCATTTCCTGGGATCTCTGAACTCTTGACTAGCACTGTGTAGTAAGAAGTATTGTCTTGTGTTTTTTATTTATTATTAAATATTTTTAAACATTTCAACTGTGGCTGTTTTGTGTAG
Organism: Protopterus annectens; assembly: GCF_019279795.1. NCBI lineage: Eukaryota > Metazoa > Chordata > Ceratodontiformes > Protopteridae > Protopterus > Protopterus annectens. The sequence continues at coordinate 423,914,419 of NC_056745.1, read as the reverse complement.
AGATAATTTAAGCTCTAAGAGTACATTGCATGTATATAGTGATATTCACCCTAACCCAGGATCTAATAATAATACCCTACTAAATCCCCAACAGCCCCAAACTACCAATCATAGTACTCTGACCAAAACTGCTAACTCCTTATTGATAGCCCATCTTAATATACAGAGCTTAAACAATAAAATTAGCCAACTGCATACTCTACTGGACATACATTCCTTTGATATCCTATATCTAACAGAAACCTGGCTCAAACCAGGAACAAAGGATAACAAAGTCATCCCACCAGGGTACAATATAATAAGGTCAGACCGAACAACAAAAAAAGGTGGAGGCGTAGCAATTTTGTATAAATCTGATCTAAATATATCTCTAGTAGACTTACAATTACCATTAGATAATCATGTAGAAATCCTTGTCTCTAAACTCCAGTTTAATTCTAGCAAATCTATCTATATAATATGCTCCTACCTACCTCCAGGCAATAACATCAACACCCTTGAAAATACATTATGCTGCCTCTCATCTTCCCTCCCTCAAGAAACCTTTATACTTGGAGACTTTAATATAGACTGGAACTGCTGTACTTCAAATAAACCTTCAATCCATATAAACTTGTAAGGCTTTTCTCAATTTATCACCTCGCCAACAAGAATCCATAAGCCCTCTAACAAAGAGAGTACCTTAGATTGGATCCTAGTAAGAAACCATCCCCTCACTTATATAGCAGACACCCTACCTGATGATATTAGCGACCATTTACTCACTTATATAATTAGGCATAAAACCTTCTTCCCTAAACAACCTACCTTTAAAACTAAATGAAACAGAAAACACTTCAATGCTATAAATTTCCAAAAACAGCTTGAAGCCTGTGATTGGTCTCCCTTAAAACAACTCTCCCTTGATGAAGCAGTATCTTATTTTAACTCAAAATTCTTACAAATACTGGAATATCATGCCCCTAGCCATTCTATTAGAACCAGATGCAAAGCAGCACCTTGGCTCTCTAAAGAGACAAGACAAAAAATCCTAGTAAGAAATAAGATCTGGTCTTAATGGAGATGTACTAAAAGCCCAACTGATCACCAGAACTACAAACAGCTTAGAAACACCACAAAGAAGTCCATACTCCTTGATAAAAAAAAAAAAAAAATACTACCTTAAACTCCAAGACAGGCATCAACAAACTCCCCACACATTTTGGACAGCTATTAACAGACTTTTACACCCAGGACACTCCAAGACTCCAACTCCTTCAGCACTTTCCCTAAGCACACCTAAGGAGATTGCTGACACCTTCAATACCTCCTTTACCTAAACTGTACAATCTCTTGCAAATTCCTTACCTCTTGTCACCCCAACCCTCCCATTCACCACAATTAGCAGCCCCCCTACCTTTCAACTAAATCCAGTCTCTTCATCATTCATCCACACCCTACTTACTAAACTTAAACCATGTACCCCATCCACTGATCTTACCAGCAGAATACCTGCAAACTGCAGCTAATGTTCTCTCCTATCCTATCTCCATACTAATCAATAGAACTATTGCTGAAGGTTCCATCCCACATCTCTGGAAAATTTCACATATAATTCCTCTTCATAAGGGTGGTAACTCAACCGAAATATCTACCTATCACCCTATAGACCTGCTCTCCCCCCCAGCCAAAATAATGGAAAAATGTATCCACCACCAGCTACTTGATCACCTCCTCCAATATAACCTTCTAGCAGACTGTCAACATGGTTTTAGGCCATATCACAGTACTACTACTGCCCTACTATCCTTCACTGATTGCATCAACAGGCATCGCAACAATAATAGGCTCTCTACTGCTCTGTTCATAGACCTATCAAAAACCTTTGATATGGTGAGCCATCAATTACTACTACAAATTCTAGAACAATACTCACTCAACAGAAAGACATTACAGTGGTTTAAGTCCTACCTAGATTACAGACGGCAAGCTGTTCTCTGGGACAATAGCCTTTCTACTCTCCTTCCCATTACTCTTGGGGTCCCACAGTGCTCCATCCTGGGACCTCTCCTCTATCTTTATCAATGACCTAATATTCCACAATCTACCTGCATACAATATGCAGATGATTCCACACTAGTGTGTTCTGCCAACTGCTGAGCTTCAAGCTATCACCCAGACAGTATTTAACTCAGTTGAAAAATGTTTTTTTGCAATGTTGCCTCCTACTAAATGCCAAAAAAAAAAAAATTACTTGTCTTTACTCCTACACAGAAGTCCCCTCCAATATATCTAACTGTCAAATCCTGCAATGGTACTACAATTACACCTGATCCAACCACCAAGCTGTTAGGAGTAACAATAGATCACAATATCAACTTTGATACACATATTAATATTACAATTAAAGTTGTTAACAGAAAACTGGGCTCACTCTATAAGATTAAGTCCTTCCTCACCCCTGATGCCAGAACCACCATTGCCCTTACCCATCTGATCTCTACTCTCCTCTATGCTTCATCTATCTATACAAATCTTTCCAAAACTAACTTAAACAAACTAGCAACCTCCTACAACAACATTGCCAGATTTGCTACATGTTCACCATATAAAACCCATCACTGTTTAAATCTCAAACAACTAGGCTGACTTGAACTGCAAAACCAGCTACTATATCAGCAACTTACAATTACCTATAAAATTCTCTTTCACACCGATAGGACTCCTATTCTTAATAGCATTGTCACTCCTTATAGAAATCTTATTACCTTACGCTCAGCAAATAAATTACAAGTAACCACCCAGAAATCCTTTAATAAAGCTGGGGACTCCCTCTTTTCTAATTCCATGGGTAAGAGTTGGAACAAACTCTCCTGCAACTTACAATTACTTTACTCCTTGTCACTTTTCAAACACCAACTAAAACTACACCTTAAAGTACATTGGTTATGCCCATGTACCAACCCAGATTAACACCAACCTTCTAGCATACTTCCTTTTCCCCCCTCTATTTCCCACTAGGGTGCAAATATACCCTCTTCTTAGCCAATATTGTAGTTTTCTTATTTCCTTCTTACTTCATGAAACTTACTCTTCACTTTTCTATTACCCCTCTCCTCCTCCTGATATTTTCTGTGTCAGTGTTAGTACTTATGACACCTATCTCATTTCACGCAAAGCCCTCCAAGCATAATAACTAGATAGAAACCTTCACCCCTGCCTCACTATTTTTGTTTAACTATTGTCTAACTTTATACCTCTTGTATATACTTCTCATACGACCACTTAACCAACACCCTTATTTATCCTTCTCTTTTGTTTGTTCCTTCTATGCTAACCTAAACCTACTTTGAATTTAACTATTACTTACCATTTTGAATCTTTGCCATTTGAAGCTATTTTATAACTAAATTAGACTATACCTTTTGCTGTAATTGCATTTTCCTTTAACATACATTATCTTTATGTAATAATTTTACTGTTTTGATTTATTTTCATTTGTAGTCCTTTTATATATTAGCTTAACTTTGGAGCTTATCTCCCCGGGCCTCTACTGAAAATGGACATGTATCCAGTTAGACTAGCCCGGTCAACAAATGTAAAATAAAATAATAAATAAATAAACTGTACCAAGTCACTCCAAATAAGCTATGCTGTTCAGTCACACTTACCATTTGGATAATAATATTGCACAGTAATAATTGGACACCCTTTAATAAGGGCCTTTGAGTAGCTGATAAATATTAGCTGGGTGGTGGTAGTGATTTCTACTGTATACTCTGGGTAAAAGGGGCACAGCTGGAGAACCTGTGCCAGTCTTCCCCAGGAGTGTTTGTGTGGTTGCATATAACTCTTATCTCAAGGTGTGTGTGTGTGTGTGTGTGTCAGCTACTTGGGCAGGGACACGAAGCACTGGTTGCACAGAGAAGGTGCTGGAGGTTTTAGCTTGCCCACTAGGCTGAGATCTGGACCCTATAGCTGTGCCAGTGGGGAGTCTTATTGGAGACCTGGAGAGAAAGGGATAAACCAGCCCCAGGCTGACTGATCTCTGTGTGCATTTAAGGGAAATTGTACTTTACTGTGTGTGTATTTATTATCCTTTCCCTATATGAACGCCCCTCACTGGTGTTAGTGGTGAGGATTAAGGCTCCTTGATTGCTGGGCCAGTGCACGGGCGTCGCACCCATCAATGACACATGAGCTGCAGACTCTCAAACTTGGCAGTATTTTTCAGGTGTTCCATTCTAAGTGAATGGAAGTCTAGTCTGACAACGAATGGAAGAGCTATTTATTCTCACAGTCTGTACATTATGGGACAGATTTAGCTTTCCAAAGGAATCACAATGTCTGCCCCCATGATGGAAGACAAGAGTTAAAAAAATAGAATAAAATTAGGAATGAGTATTTATTTTGCTGCAGGCAGCATTGGGAGGTACAGTAAATCATGGTAAGATAAAAAAAATATATATGTTTTTGCATTCTTTGGCCATAGTGGCCCTTTAACTGTTGTTGGCATAATAGTGTATTTGCAGTCCTAGACACATTAACAAAGCAAACGTACATAGTTTTCTCATTAACATCCAGTTTAAGTAAATTTGGTAACATATATATATTGTAGAGAGTCGATTATCCAAACGTCAATTATCACAAATGTCAGTTATCAGAACCAGCCTTCCAAAGTCTTTGATTAGGAAAAATCATAAAGTCTGAATATGTAAACATTACATGTATTTGCTTGAGCATGTTTTTGGAGCCTGTAGCCAGCTTGTATGTTAAAAATATTGTTTACTGTCCATTGGAATCACTGAATGGTTGAAAAGTGTATTCCTGCATACAGAAAAAAAAAAAGATTGAAAAGTTTTTTTATCCGGTTGAATTATATGTTTGATTATCTGAACAATTTGATTGTCTGAGCTACCTTAGGTACCAATTCATTCTGATAATCAACTCTCTATTGTATTTTAATTCCCACATATTCCAAGGGTGCAATATTGTTCCTAGGGCAAAATTAGTTTGAATTTTCCAGTAAAACATTACAGCCCATCTTTAACCATTTCCACAATACGATCCATATTACCTACATTGTCTGTTTATTCCCTACCTAACAAATGAAAGTTGGAATCACACTGCTTAATAAATCCTTTCATATGAACCTTTGTTTCCTTTTTCAACACTTGTCACATCTAGTCAACTCATTGCTTTCTTAAGCTATCATCTAGTAATTTGAGATACTTCATTCTTATTTTCCTCAAATATTCTCAAGCAGCAGAACAGACAAGGCTTACCAGTTATTTTTCTGTAAGACAATACACCATTCAAGCTTATGCAAAGTGCTCATATCATTAAACGGGTTCACTACATAATCTCGAAATTTTGAAATATCGAATTTCAAAATCTCGAGACTATTAAGCCGAAACCCCTAAATACCGAAAGACCAGAAGAGCAAAATTCAAAATCCCGATGCTCTGAGATATTGAAGTAGCGCTTCTGGTGTTGCGTTTTGTTGATGGATAGGTGGAAGTTCAGGTAAGTATCTATGTGTAAGTGTGTTGGTTAGGGGCTTTAGTGTGTGTTGTGACTGTGATGTGTGTGTGTGAGGGACTGTATAATGTGTGGGTGTGAGTTTCCCCTTGTGTGTCTGTGTGATCTCGGAGTTAGTATATTTAAGTAGGGGGGTGTGGGGGGGCGCAGCTTATCTGTAGTGTAGGATGATATTTTGATTGTGGGGAGAAGTTGTGTGTATATGTATGTGTGTGTGCTGTATGTGTGTTGTACATTTAGTATTTTGAATTTCACACTTCTAGTCTTTCGGTATTTAGGGGTTTCGGCTGCATAATCTCGAGATTTTGAAATTCGATATTTCAAAATTTTGTGATTATGTAGTGAACCCCATTAAACAGTATCCTTTCCCTGCCAAATCACCTTATATTTCCTTTTGACCAATGGCATACAACAGTCATCTAGCTTCCTCGTCTAATGTTCTACCAGATCTTCATCGTTACCTAGACTTGTTATTCTTGATCAATTACCCATAGGGCATTATAGACTTGTTATTCTTGATCAATTACCCATAGGGCACTACCACCAGTCATCTTACATTTTGTGACCATCCTAACAGCCACCATCCCATATGCTCTTTTTGCTCTGCAATCCAGACATTTATGTTTCCTTGCTAAACCACACCATTCCCTCCAGTCCCCATTAGTTTCCTGGTAGAAAAGAGACAAATTGTCACCTCATTTAATTTGTTTAGAATTAGTTAGCACCTTTCTCCCATCTATAAAGCATGATAAACAAAGTTTTCAGCACACTATTATAATGCCGAGTCACTCAGATTTATATTTTTTTCTATTCACTCTATCACACACTTTCCATTACTCATTAACCTACTCCATTTTAAAGCTCTTTATCTTATTCCATGATATTTGTCCATTTGTATAATTATGTCCAGATTTCATTTTTATCTTAATAATCCTAATATTCTAGCCCTGCACAGAGTTTCTGGTTCCTTTATTGTCTACAATAGATGAACATAGTACTGATACATTGGCTTTAAGACCCCCTTTTAAATGGATTTTATTGGATAATGTGTTAAATACAGTTAGTTGTTTGTGTTATATATATTTCTGTGATTTTTCCTATATTTTATATCTTCTGGAAGATTGTTGGTTGATGCTAGGAGTTTTTGTGAATACATGTGGATCCAGACCTCTTGGTGTTTTATTATTAACATGGCATGTTTCACAATTAACCCAAAATTAAATATTTTCATTAATATAAACACAATTAATATTTATTAGCGTGCAATTATCAATCACACATTAAAATAGGTCAGTTTCATATTTCAATGATCCCTTTTATAACATTTATTTCAAATATATTATGTTGTTTTGCTTATTTGGATTAATTGCAAAACTTAAATAAATCTTCAACAGTGATTCCTAATATTTAAATATTTTTCAAACGGGAACATTTTTTTATTTCAGGCATTAAACAATAACCTTTTAACCCCAACTGTCATACAAATTGATGTGGAACTATTCATTTATGATTAAACTCCATAACTTGGAAACATCTTACCTTATTTGAAGTGGAATAAAAGGGTCCTGAAAGAAAAATAACATACAAGGATAAAGCGAATCTTAAAGAAAAATAACATGCACAAATAGAAAAAATGGCCTCTGTGGTACATCCAGCAAAGAATGCGGCTTGATTAACTTTTAGCCCTTTGTTGGGACTTATTAACATTTGTCTCTTTATTGCCCAATCTTATATGATAAATCAGAATTTTTCTGTTTTATTTCTCTTAAAGAAAGACACATCTCAATGGAATAGTCAATAAAAGGGTCAGTTTAAACAAACTTTTTACCCCCCCCCCCCCGATATAGAGCTTCTGTCTCTTTATAGCACGGTCCTATTTGATGCAGCATGGTTCACAATCATTAATTTCCATTAAGCTATCAGTTCTGGTCGACTTTCTTGATTTGTCTAATCATCTTGTATAAGATTCACTATTGAAAACAAAGCAATCTTCTCTGTTGAGCAAAATTTTTCCTCAGACTCATCTTCCACTTCCCAGATGCATCAATGTCTCTCACTTCAGTAATATTTTTTTTCATTTGCTTCAGTTCTTTTTCCATTTGTTCTGTTTTAGCTGTGCCAGTCTGAATGAAAACTTTTATTTTCCTCAATCACTACATCAAGATTATCAAACACAAACCCTTTTTTATTCCAGAATACATTTAATGTTGCATAGATCAAAGCTAAAATTTAACTCCTTTACATTTACACTACATTATTACATCAGCAAATGAACAATGGCTTTTTAAACTTAACTCAGAATAATCTTACTCAATGAACACCATTCTGCCTGCCAGTGCCGATCGTCTAATTGACTGCCACCGTTTCTACATCTCTCATATTAAAAAAAAAAAATCAACACTCATGCAATATTGGCCTAGGCTTTTCACACCTGATTCTTATTTCTGGCAATTGTAAGCATTTTACAAGTGTAATAACCCAAATAGCTTACACAAACCAGTTTATTCCATAATTACAGCTTTTTATTTCTGATATAATCCACCATCATTACAAGTTTTTCTCATATAGTCCACCAATGCATTTTTTCTTTCCAAAGCAACTATAGCATTAAATTCAATTTTCAGACTTTATTCTCCAGTTCAGAGAGATAAAATATAATTAATAAAATCTCCTGTCTGTACAGCATTCTTTCATACCCATGCCACATGCTGCAAAGCTGTTTTTTGCCTATTGTCTTGTCAAATTAGCAACTTTGAATACTTTAAGTAGTTTCAGAGTCTAACTGAGCGTCTGAAGAAAGCATCCAGGTTCAAGCAACACTGAACGCGTGGCACCTGGCATATGACACTTGAGCATTAACTGCAAAATCTGTAGGTTTCCTTACTATTACCCTTCCTTTAATTCTGATAAGATTCCTTGCTAATCAAAATTCCTAGCTGATCAATAATAGATAAAATTTTGCTTATATTACTTCTCTTTTGATAGGTCAATAACATTTTTTTTACTTTCTGATATTAGGAAAAAGTATGCAGCAATCTTTTAGCTTAAAGACATCTGCACATGATGAAATATATTAGGGAAAATACTATTCCCTAAAAGGGTATCTTTATTCTAGTACAGAAGGAGGAATCAGAAATCCCAAAATCTTCAAAGTGTCTAATGATTGTATCAGAAGGGCTCTGGGGTGCATCATTCAGACAGGCTTCAATGGAAAAATCCAAAAAAAGCAGTTGCCACCAGTTTGAGAAAGTATTTATTCATCTCTGATATAAAACCAGCAGGTAAAACAGCAGTTAAAACAGCAAATAAGATCTTATCAAATAATATATCTCTCAAACTGATGGCAACTGCTTTTTTTTTTATTTTTGTCATTGGTTGTTTAAGTGGCTGCCTTTGGTGAGGTTTTTCCTGTTTTTTGGACTTTAGGCTGCAATGGAAAATGATACCAGGACCAAAAAGGGAGCTACAAGAATGACCGTAGCTTTACACATTTTCCTGGGAATTTGGGGACCGGAAGAAATTTTTAGAAAAGTTAAAATGAGTATTAGAACCCAAAGCCTCTTCTGGATATCTCAGGAATACACTCCTGAGGGAGAAATATGAGAAAGAATATGCATTTGGTATAACAGGTCACAGCAAGATGTCCACAGTGACCAACTTCTTTGCTATGGACTGAGTGAGAGACCACTCCACAGCATGAGAAGACAAAGACTAAATTGATCAATTACAGACTGCCTTTGATGTAGACATCACTGGCAATGAGAAAGTGACTGGTGGACATATACATACATACATACATACATACATACAAATATTTCAAGCATAGGCATTAAATCCCTTCTAGCTTGCCAATATACCATGACACTTGTTCCCATAATAAATGTCCAGGCTGTTTTTAAAAGTATCTAAACTAGTACTTGCTTTAATATAATTTGGTAGTCTGTTCCAAGCATCAGCTACTCTGTCAGAAAACCAATTAGTACACTTCTCATTCCTATAGAATCTTCTACATAGGCTGCCTGATGATTCTCTAGTACTTTTTGATAACCCCAAGCATTCCCAGAGGTAGTCATCTCTAAATGCCCCATATATTTGAATAAGATCTCTTATTAGATATCTATAAGGAACACTATACAAGTTCAGATATTTTAGTTTTTCATAATAACTTAAATTTTCACATCCATGGATGCCCTTGGTATATTTCCGCAGTACTCATTCCAGTTTACTCATGCTTGTTTTCTTATAGGGTTTCCATATTGGTATTCCATACTCAAGTTTGGGTCTAATGTAACTAACAAACAATGCCTTCATCATTTTTAATTTCCTAGACTTATAAATCTTTTTATACATCCTATAGTTCTATAACTATCATTAACCAATTGGTTGATATGATTAGAAAAACTCATAGCTGAATCTACCCATATACCGAGATCCTTAAATGAGGCTACAGTTTCAATCACTGTGTGCTGTATTAAATATTCACCTTTCAATTTATGTCTCCCAAATCTCATATGCTAAGTTTTTGATGTATTTATCAGCATATTATTCCCTGTGCTCAAATGGTCAATTTAGTCACGTTATTTTGCAGACATGGCTTATCTGTCTGTAACACATGTAATCAGTTTACCCAATTTCGGGTCACCTGCATATAGACAGTAGAACACCTCAGATGAAATAGTTAGGTCTGAAATATACAATCTAAACAAATAAGAGCCTAGGACAAACTCTCATAGCTTCCTGAAAAGGAACAGAGTACAAAGAATTAGTCCAGATAAAAATCACTTTAGTGAGCGTATCTAGCAACTATCTCTGGTACTCTCTCTGTGGGAGGAATAAAGATGCCTTGGCAAGGTCTTAGAAAGTAAACTGCTGTCTTCTGAAAGAGACAATGTAATATCTAGGATTACTGTTGTTGCCTCTGGGTTAATGACCATTCTGAAAATGTAACATCCATGTTGGCTTTTCTCAAAACCTTTACTACTTTACTGTTGTTGGCTATGTTGAAACCACAGCTGAAATGGGCTCCACTGTATTCATGACAAAGAGCACTGGATTGGGGACTTCCAAGATGGCTGCATCCCAAATAACAGCTTAATTGCAGATGTCCCAATGTGAAAAAGAAACTGAGAGATAAGGGCCAGTAACACTACCAGTTTTAGTAAATTTACTGTCTGGTAAGGACACTGCACATATGCCAGCAAAGAAGAAACTTAGAGAGACTAAAAGAAAATCAACTAGAAAAGGTTAAGAGAAAACACTGACTGTCAAGAATCCTGCATCTTTCAGCAAAAAGCAGGTAAAGTTCCAGCACTGGTGCAAGATATGGCTTCCAGGAAAATACAGGGGAAAAAATTAATCAAATGTGCTTAGAACTTATTAAAATGAAACATTAAACTAGTATATCATATGAAATTACAAAAAGCTGGGGAAAACGGAAGAAGCCTTAAACAGCTATTCTGATGAACTGATAAAACTGCAAAAATTATAGGCCAAAATGAAGAAAAGGCTGGCTGAGAATTATTTATAGGGGCTGACTAAAGTTAACATAATGCAGAATATGGGGAATTTCAAAGAAAAAATGGAGGCGCAGAGTGCTTAGGAGAAAAATAAGGTAGCATCTGGATAATATGCATGAGTTTATACAAAGATCGCTATTAAGCAACTGTTTTTTGATAATAACTCCAGAAAAACTTTTAGCACAACTTAGACAACAGAAAGTAAAAAAGGTTGTTGCCAAACTTAAAAAGCATATAACAAGACAAAAAGCAGAGATTCTATAGAGGTATTAAGAGGTATTTCAGAAATGTTATGAGAATTTTTATAAAGAAGAGAAATGTGTAAATCAAGAAAGAGCAAAAATGGAAATATTTATGGAAGACTTAAGTATGCCGTGGTTAGAGATAGATGAAGTTCAGCAATTAAAAGGTAAGATAAAGGGAGAGGAGCTAAAAAAAATGTGACATACAATCAATCTGCAGGAAAATCACCAGGAACAGATGGTGCTCCTTTGGGAGTTAGGAGGGAAGAAAGTGAAGGAGGGGGAAGCATCAAAATCCAGGAAAAGCTGTAATGGCTGTAGTTCCTAAATGTGAAGACCCATCAGACTTACGTCATATAGGTCCATTTCATTTTTAAACCAAAGTGTTTATAAAAGCTGAACGAATGGCAAAGGTGCTGCCAAAAATTGATAGATATGGATCAATGTGGATTTGTGGAAAGGAGGCAAACATTTGACAACATCAATAGAAAAATGATGATCCAGATGGAAGAGTATAAGAAAATAATACTGTCGTTGGTTGGTCTTGATGCAGAGAAAGCACTCAACAAAGTAAGCAAGGATTTTATGAGTGGGGCAATGGAAGCATTTGCATTCCCTGATACAATAATAATGTTAATTAGGATATAGGAGGGATCAGAGACAAAAAAATAAAGTGGGAGGGTTCTTCTCTGACAAGTTGAGTCTGAACAGAGTAACCAGGCAGGGCTGTCCTCTTCTCCTTTTGTGATTTGCTTTATATTTATAGCCATTGGCGAAGAAAATAAGGGGCTCAGAAATTCAAGGATATAACTGGTATGGTAAGCAAGAAACATTAGCTTTAGTTGCAAATATTATTTTGAACCTGATAAAACCAGAAAAGGACATCTCAGTGCTGTGAAACATCTTGAGACAGTTTCAAGTCTGTTCAAGATATAAAATTAATGAAGATAAAACAAGGCTATAGCTGTAAATTATGTATCCATACATGACCGAGTCCAACAAAATCCATATTTATGGGACACAATAAAAGGAAGTATTTAGGAGTATGGATTAAATAGGATTCTGTTATGGCAACTAAGGATATGTGGGGAGACTAAACAAAAGATAAGAGAAAAACTAAGAAACTGGAAGCTCTTGTTTATGTATATGGATTGCAAGATACAAGTAGTGAAATGTTTTTAGTCCCTTTAGTTTTATGTACAGGTCAGGCATATTTGTATCAACCATGTGAACAACAGTTACTTAGAGATGAAGGAATTTATCTGGATGGGGAATAGGGCAAGGGTCAAGTGGGTTAAGTGGATCTTTCCAACAAAACAAGGCAGTTTAGGGTTACCTGATTTGAAGGGGTATTTTAGAGCTACACAGTTAAAGCTCATATATACAACATAAGCAAAAAGCTATAATTCAAAGTGGAAAGGAATAATAATGAGGACAGAGTGGGATTTTGAATGCAGATCTTTAAAAAGAATAACAACAGCCATACAGAATATTATATTCATAAAGTAGCAGAGTATTCTAAGAGCTAAGCTAACAAGAGAATGGAGAAAGAAGATGTTGCCTGTATGGAGGACTGCACTTAAGGGTATGAAGAATAGGCAAGAGGAGGGCTGAATTTATTGAAGAAAATTGGCAAAGGGACCAAGGTATTAGGACAAATAACTCAAATAACTAGAAAGGGAAAGGTAACAATGGGAAGAGGTCAAAAAAGACATTTAGACTCTAAGCTAGAGACTGCCTTTCCCATCAGGGATTAATATCAGAGTACAGGCAAATATAAAGGAATAGGGGAATGCTAAGTGAAAGGCCTGCTCTGGTAGAGTTTTTAGCTGACTGAAGAACAGAAACTGCTGTTAAAATGAGTTAATTAGTAGGGCATATAAAATATTACAGAATAAGTATAGGAATCGATCAGAGAAGGTTAGAAAATATTGGGAAGAGAGTTTTGGATAAGCAATTCACAAAGAAACAATGGCAGCACATATGTATGGCTCTCAAGTATGCAACAAGTCTAGAAGGTTTATGACTTTTGCTTGGAGGTGTTTGCATAAATATTTTTATACCCCAAGCAGACTCCAAAGAAATTTTCCTCAGGAAGATGGCAAAATGTTGAAGGTGTGATGCCGTCGAAAGAAACAACTGGGAACCTATGTTTTGGGACTGTAACAATTTGGCAGACTTCAAAAATTCTCTACAGAGTACTCTGTCAGAAATATTGGGTGATCAAATGAATGCAACTAAGGAAATTTTTTTATTTATGAGCTGGGATTCAAGGTCTGAATTGTCTACACACAGTAAGGCCTTGCTAAGTTTAATTCTGGTGGCTGCCAAATAAGCAGTTACTTGAAAATCAATATCAGAGTCTAAACCAACTGTCCTTGGAAGTACTGATTATAAATGCAAAAAGAAAAACTGAAGAGACTCTAGACAAAAGTACCATCATGCAGCTAGAAATAAAAGCTTCCAATCTTAGTCTGTAGTAACTCAATTTGGCATTAAATGAAAATGGAGATTCTCTTATTCTCGTCTGAAGTAGTTTTATTGAGAAACGAATGCACCTTGGCAGATGAGCGTTGTTGATCTGAGTACAGTAGTGTGAGAATGTGGTTTAAATACCTTCACTAGAGGCTTAAACTAATTATGCAGTCACATGAGGATGTAGCAGTAACCAATTCTATTGGTCAAAGTGATAGTACATTCACTAGCAGCTTAAATTAATTGTGCATTCATCAGAGGATGTAGCAGTAAAGAATTCTATTGGACAGAGTGACAGTAACCTAAAAGTGAAGGTACTGAGTAAGAGAAACAGACAACAGGAGGAAGTATTTATCTGGAATATGCATAGTGATAAAGAAAAAGCACAGGTTTGTAAAACCTTTTTAAGGCTGAACTTCAACATTAAATATACATAAAACATTAAGAGACTTCATTAAGAAAAAAACTAAACAAAGGTGTGATCAGCACTTTCGCATAAAGCTTCAGATCTGTCAAGTAGAAAGGATATGAACTTTAAGAACATTAAGAATGAGCATTATACTGATTATTGTAACATAGATAAAAGAAATGGAAGTAGGATCTTAAGAGAAGGGTAGGAGAAAATTACATTTAAAAATGGAAATTGTGGAAACAATACATGCAGAATAATGTTTTGGAGAAGTGAGATTTAAGGGAAAGCAGGGATTGAGCAATTTATGTAATGTTAGATTAATAACGATACAAAAATATGATGTACAATGTTTAAAACTAGGAACATATCAATACATATATATATATATATATATATATATATATATATATATATATATATATATATATACATACATACACATTGTATGTATTGTTTGCCTGTGTCTTAAGTGAGAATTCAATAAAGGAGTTAAAGAGCATTGAGCTGTATTAATTTAAACAGCAACAGGAGTGGGTCTCTTCCCCCTCTTGTTCTTCCTTCTCAACATTGGCCTTCACTCTTAGACCAAAAAGTTGTTGTTGTTTGTCTTTCGGCTTTTCCCGATTAGGGGTCACAACAGCGGAACTCCGGTCCGCTAATGATTGGCAGTAGATTTTCACGAACACCGAGGTGCCAGCTTGACGTTCAACCTTCAACAAAGGCACACCCATTTACGCATGTCTTTCGAATGCCCACACAACCACGGGGAGGACATGCAGACTCCACACAGAAGGCACTCCCCATACTCCAGCTGAGAATCGAACAGGAGAACCTCTTGCTGTGAGGCGACAATGCTACCGCTGCACAACCGCAGATACTCTTAGACCAAAAAGTAAAAGGGAGATTTACAAAATTTCAGCAAAATCATTTATGTAGTGCCCAGAGTAATGACATAGTGAGTGCAGTGCCTGCTGATGAATTGTGTGAAAAATGCATGGCTGCATTAGCAATGGATGAATGGTTTGGCATCTGACACTAGAGTTTTTAAGTCCCAATAAGGTCCATCTAGAAACAAACATTTGGGTAATAAGATCCCTCTGGAATTGAAGTATACAGTTACAGTCCAGAAAAAGGATATATACAACATATCAATGTACACTCAAAGTCTGTCCAGTGCATGGGAATCTTCTTTAAGGGGTGGACACCTGAATTATGCAGACTCTTGAGTCATCTTCAGAGTTGCCATTGTAATTAAAAAAACATTTGTGTCACCTGTGAGCAGCACATCCAACTTTTATGAAGCCAGAGGATTCTTTCTTTGGGACAGGGGCTACCATGTCAGAGTTTTACCATACAGACTTTACCAACAGTAAAACCATCTTATTGACAAGGAAAATCACCAGAAGGAAGGAATGGGAGACTAAAAGACTTCATGCAAGATGCACTATGGTGAGGAGGTGGGTTCAGATGTATCTCTATCTTCCCAATTTCTAATATTTACATGAATTAGGAGTAATACAAGAGGATAGGGCATTGACCTCCTTTATCCTCATCCACATCTGATGTAGAATCTTGGGGAGTACCTAAATGCTCCTCCTGCATTTGAACTTCTTTCTTATCCTTGCAGGTGAAAGAGCAAAGGAGGAAGAGGACGATTCTTGTCTAGTTAACATACACGTGCATCCTGTAATAATCCCCCAAAGTTTCTGTGTT
This sequence comes from Protopterus annectens, assembly GCF_019279795.1. Taxonomy (NCBI): domain Eukaryota; kingdom Metazoa; phylum Chordata; order Ceratodontiformes; family Protopteridae; genus Protopterus; species Protopterus annectens. The sequence goes on along the minus strand of NC_056745.1, from coordinate 423,898,541 downwards.
CTGCTTGAGGGGGTAGTAATGGCATAGACACCAGAAACATCCATATCCCAAGCTGAGACTGAGATGGGTGCTAACTTGAAGAGAAGCAAATGCAGGGAAGTTTTCACAGACTATCCCCAGGACAGATATTGGTGTCAGACCCTAGATTTACAGGATTAACCTATCTGCACCAAAGCCATTAAGTGCCAAACTCTGGATTAATTAAAAGGATTCCAATCCCAACCCCAACAGCTTAACCCTGACTACATGATTTGAGGAACCATTTGATCTCACAGTTGATATCAGTAATGGCACACAGACAAATGATGACCGCAAGAGATCAAGTCTGAGTCCTAAAGCTAAATGACCTCTGACAACAAAGGAGCTGATACTGAAAAGCCTGATGCTGATAAAGCCGAGGTCAAAGGCTGACAGCCAAACAGAACTGCAGTCAGTGCCAATAGTTCCAATGACACTTATGTCAACAGCTGAATGAATGAGTCAAATGATATTTTCAATGCCAATAGTTCCAATGACACTTATGTCAAAAGCTGAATGAATGAGTCAAATGATATTTTCAATGCGAACACAGCTATCCTGAAGTTAGTGGGGCAAAATGCTGGAGCCACATGTTCTGCATCCATACAAAGGCCTGCCATATGTTGGTGTAATCCAATTTGACTAATATGTACCCGTGGGACTGAAAAGACCTGGAAGGAGGTCAAGAAGTCTCTAAAGACTTTCTCAGTTCAGGTTCAGAGGCTATAAAAACTCTTTTACAATGGAAAGGGGAACAGCAGATTCCAGAGGAACCACTACAATAGACACTCTAACAATGTTAGCATAGGAAGACACAGGGTTACACTTTTTAAAAGCAGGGCCTAGAGAACAGTCCTGTCTACAATGGGAGTTTCTTCCTGGCTTAACTGCTCTTGGTGGACACAAATGTCTGGTTGGACCCAAAGGGAAAACCTAAATTGAGTGCAGAAGTCTGACCTGGAATGGTAGAGGAAGTTTTGAATTTTTCAAGTTTTTGCCATATGTTTCCTGTCTTTCAGAGTATATAGCTTAAAGCTAGCACAAATCTCACATGGCTCTTTAAAAAGTACTCCTCACCTTAACACTTAACATTCAAATTCTTTAAATGATGTGGGGAGTTCCTTGCATACCTACATTTTTTTAAAATCCTGTTTCCTTTCTTTGTGCTACAAACTAAACAGAATGCAAATAACTAAACAGAGCCATAATAACTAGTCAACATCAGCAACTAAAAGAACTAAGTACATACCAATTAGCCATCATTGCAAAATAGCAACAGTGAGAACAAATGTACAAGGCCAAAGGCAGAGGTAGCCTAACAAAGACAGAAACTTTCCAAGAAGATGAAACAAACTGATATGAAAGATGCTGAAAAGACAACTAAGTGTACGAAATCATGAAGAAATAAGAAAGATTAGGAAACACCAAAAAGACAAAATGAAGATCATCAAAGAAATAGGTTTATCAAGAAAATTAGGAAGAAAAAAATTCCCGATTCACACAGCACTGTGGATAAAGGGGGAGTGCCATGGTAGCCTGGGAAAGTTTTAGATGCTGGTCTAAGTCTTGTCAGTCTTAGTCTTCTGCTACATTTCACCTTGTGATATGGCCTTCTTGGAGCTTTTGATCAATAATATGTCTACATTTTCTGTTTAATCTTTGCCTTTTAATAATTTTTTATTCATTTTGACAATACTTTAAGTGATTTGCCAAGTTATTCTCCACTATACACTTTCAAATTTTTACTCTTTTTTTTTTTATTTTAGTTGTCACGATTAACTTTGATTTTGAATATGATAATGTAATCTACATCAATAGCAGAGTAAATAAGAAGTATATTACAATAATTACTTTTAAGATTGTCAAGAATATTATACCTATTTACTGGGATTCTAATGATTTCTTCAATTTCTGTCTAAATAAGTAAAAAAAATGTATAAGTACAATCCTATATCTTTATAACTAAATGGGCATAAGAAACAATATTCCAATTACATGTACCAAATAAAATCTGATTCAGATCTGGAGAGCAAAGTTGATTAGCAAAACCTGTTAAACATTTATGTCAGCAAAACAGAAAGGTGCCTTAGAAAAAATATTACGAGCACCTACACCATATCACTAGACCTAACGATAATAATACTTAATGCAGGCATTCTTTAAACTGCCCAAACTTTAAAAAAAACTTTTATTTTGCAATTCTTGAACACATTCAAGGAGACCCAAGAGGGGGAGACCTGAAAAATATGCTGGAGGGTAGGGAAGCCATTTGGCAAGTTAAACAATGCACAGATTTTCCCTGGTATTAACAATAACATTTCCCTTCAACTATTTTTAAATAAAATATCCATGCAGGTTTTATAGTAAGGTTTTTAAAGTTGTTTATACAATAATTCCCCTTTTGGTTTATGATGTATATACATTTTTTGAACTTCATAAAGAGGTAAATCTCATGGTGAATGTTTTTAATAGTGTACTTTTTTTAAATTTAAGGTTCAGATTAAAACCAATTAAGGGATTTGCCATTTTACTATACAAGGAAGTCTCTACTGATAAGAAATTAATTCTGATGAAGTCCTGGATATGGTAGGAAGAAAGCACTCAATTCTCGTTTTAAAATTTGTGTTTTATTTAATAAACTGGTTTGTTTAGTTATATAGGGTCTGTTGAGTCAGTGACCACTAGTACGATATATTTTCTTTTGTTCAAAGTTTATTTTTTTATATCTATTAGCTTCATAAAATAAATAAGGGAAATAAATAGGGCTGTCCATTATCCCCTTTGTTGTTTTGGCAATGGAAACCTTAACAAATTATAATAAGAAAAGCCCAGCCGATTTTGAGTATCAAAAGAGGTGAGGAGTGTGTGTCAAATATATTATTGTTTGCCAGTGATCTAGTATTAACATTATCAGAAGTAAATGCATCAGTTATACAAACTATTATTTTAAAATATTTTTAAAAATGTCTAACCTTAAATTTAATACAACTAAAACTAAATAAATAGTATTGCATATGGATATAAATACCTCAATAACCAGTTATTTGTCATGTGAGACCCTTCTGAAGTATGGTAACATAATTTGTGGAGTCAATGACAGCACCCAACTCACAGTCATCCGCAAACGTCATCAGCCACAGGCCTTTTGTCTTTGACTGGACCTCTGAGAAGTAGATGCCAAACAATAGGGGTCCCAGGACAGATCCCTGAGAGACAGAGACATCACACTAATGACAGGTCTGCTGTCAGAGGTGGTGGCACCTATTTTGACCTTGCAGGTCCTATCAGTCAGCCAGTTGGCCACCCAGATGTACCCTAAGTTGTGCTAGCTTTCGATGATGCCTGAGTGGGGGATTGTGTCAAAGGCTTTGAGCCATTAGCCTAGTGATCTCCTATGATCCTATGAATAACAGATAACATCAGGAACTGGAAGCAAACACAAAAATGCATCACTATGACATTATGAAAGCATTAGAAGAAATACGCTTGAAACTGAATGAAACTTTTTTTCTTATTTGAAGTTGAAAATGGATAAAAAATGATGTTACCTAAGGTTTTATATATTATTTGTACATTTTAATGCTAAATAACATTAAGAAAACAAAACACTTTTAGGTTACTCTAACAGAGAAGATTTATGTCACCACACAAGAATATGGGACAATGAAGGAATTTTAAAGTGGTAGTGGAAAGGTCAGATAATTCCCTCACATCAAGATGAAAAGAACTGCATAAGGACTTACGTAATAATAAGTTCAAATTAACTGAAAATGTTCAAAGATAAGGTTTTAAATATTATGTTGACATTTTAATGTTAAATAATATTCATATAAAAGAAATAAAACATGTTTTTAGTACTCTAATAAAAAGCTTTATGTCACCACATAACATGAAATAATGGAATAATTTTAAAGTGGTAGTGCAATGGTTATATAATTAAGTGACTCCAGATGGAGACAACTGCATAATACCTTATGCAATAATAATAAATTCAAATTAAATGAAAATGTTAAAATCTCACAGATAGCAAAATGTTAGGGTTTATATATATATATATATATATATATATATATATATATATATATATATATATATTTAGAAAAATACTTATCTTATACCTAATCCAATGATATAATCTTAAAGAATTATGTTATGTAGCCATGAGGTACACAAATCTATGATTATTGCCCAAGCAATGAAAGTTTGAGTAATGACATGGGAACATGATACCAAGATAATAAGGATGGGGGTGAAAGCATGCTTAGCATCTCCCTAATAAAGCTCTGGCAGACACTAGACCTCAGAGAGATGACATTGGGCTGGGGGAGTGGGAAGGCAGAGAGGAAGCATGAACACACTATAGAGCTGAGGCAGGGACACATGCTTATAGTCACTTCCCATTGCCTGATCACCCTAACACACAGCATGTAGGCAAGAGAGTTACGACTTACTGAAAATCAAATCTTTTACAAAGCTGTGTGTGACTGCTCCCTCCCTAGCTATTCCCAATGTGAATTACTAGATGATGTGGAATATAGCCTGCATACGGAGGGGGCTCCTTGTATGTAAGATTCTCTTGGTAAGCAGACCTCACCATCATGGAAACACCCGGAAGTCTGCCAAAGTGCTATGGAGAATGGGAATATAAAGTAGCTGCATTAGGAAGCCAGAAGTCAGCAGTGGGTGGGAAGGAAAAGAATACTCAAAGAATATTAAGAGCATAATAAATTGGTCTCAAAATATAGGTATTCTCAGTATTTCATGTCTCTTTTACACAGGAATTTACAGAAAGTACTACATCCAGTAGAAATGGAAATTAAATAATTTACTGGCTGGGTTGTTTTAAACAGGCTACCATACAGTCATTTGATAATGTAATAGATAAATATGGTTTGGAATCAGAATGGTTAATGATTCAAAAGCATTAGACAATGTCTGATAAAATGTAAAATGTACATAAAAATTTTATTCAAATTTACTAAAATGTATACCATTAGTTTTACTGAATATCACTCAATCAAGATCAGTATTGTCATTCTACATAAAATCACTTTGGAATCTAGAATAAGTGTACCAGATTCATATTGGAAATTTTTAGGCCAAACAATTGCCCTAAAATTTTCCGAAAGAGATCAAAAATATGACTACTGCTTCCATATTTTCTGATGTTTTAACAAGAAAATATTTAAACAGTGCTTTCCATACTCCACAAAGAATATGAGATATAAATAATTCCAACAATACAGCTTACTGAAATGTAATAAAATGAAACTGGAATGGAAGCATACATTTTTAGACTGCTATCCAGTGAAAGGATAGCTTTCTAATAAGCTCATATTTAGGGTTATGTAACTCTCCAGTATGTATGAGCAAAGATCAGCTTCATTTGTTGAGGTATCTTTTGGCTATAACAAGTAAAAATATAGTAGAAACTAGAAAAAAAATCTCTCTTTCTCAGAAATGATTAATTAAGTCCCTACTCTCTATGAAAATAAAATCAGTACGAGTTTAAAACAAAGGGAAACATCTATTAAAATAAATATTGGAATAAACTGGCATCATTACTTGATGGAAGAGTAGATGATCACACTGAAATGACTTAGTATAAGATGTAATATGACAATGGATTCCAGACAATATGATCAAGTTGTAAGAATTATGGGTATCTGTATACATTATAATTAGGAAATTGCTGGGCTAGTTAGAGACAGCATGTAAATAATGCACATTAGGTTAAGCTTGTTAATTTGCTAAGATTAGAGTAAGAAAAATCAACTGACCGTTAATTATAGTTTAAGCGTAGTACACTGCTAAAACATCAGTAATTGTAGTTTAGGCCCTATAGTATGATAATTGAGAACATTTAAAAAATGTGTTTAAAGAGGGTCTGCAAGAGGAAAAAATATGCACATTCTTAGAGATGAGAAAAAGACCATAAAACACAGTTAACATCTAAAGACACTGCATATCTCCCAACAGATGATACACTGAAATGTCTAATGCTGGCACCATGCCTTTTAGCCACAATTTAAAAATTGTAATTTTCTTCGTGTCTGCATGTTGGACTGAAAGATGATGATATTGTACCAAGGATGCACGCTCTACCAATCTCAGCTAGGATATCTGAGCTACCATCTGCAGCCTTCAATTTTTAACGATATTCACACCCATGAGAAATGGTATGTTTTGATTTCTTGCTGTAGCCATGTAACTTGTTGATCCAACTTATAACATTGTCTATTCCAGTCCACCATCAGATTTGTAACATTGAGTTTTCACTGATCTGGTCATCGCTGCATTCTTCATGGAATTCCAAATCAACAGACTGCTATCCTTCATAAAAATTACATTACTACAGATCGTGGATTATCATTGCTGGAAATTAAAAAGTGACGAAATCCACTGTCCTTCCAATGTTTTTCTATTTTACATGTAGCACTATCCAAATCTGTATTCATTAATCTATTGGTGTTTGTATTCAACTAAATATTTGTATTTGAGACTTCACAAGCTAATTATGCAATTGCTTCAAGTTTATTCAACATACTCATTTTAAAGAGAACCTGTTCCTGACATTTGTCTGCAAGATTTGAACTCAGTTGGGCCTCTTCTCTCTTGATGCATTTTATGAGCATTACTAACATCTGTTACAAACAGCCATAAATAGGGGTCCGAATGGAGAAATGATAAGTCAGCATGCAAAGAAGAGTAGTATCACTGAAACTGAATTCATCCTCAAGTCTTGGTGAGTACCTTCATGAGGAGGACCTTGTTTTTCACAAAATCACACCAATATAACATTGATAAATATACTGTATTTATATAGCATATATCATGGACAAAAGTAGGTCAAAAATTTTAAAAGATAACTGGGTGCACAAGACCCAGGATAAAAAAATGCCCAATCCTGGTAGGTGCACTGGTGCCAGGACTGGAAAGAAACAGTGTAGAATCCTCAAAATACAGAAACATTCCTACAATGGGTCAAGGTCAGGCTGGGCCCAGGGGGATGATGACCCCCCCCCCTGCTGTAGAAGGAAGTAGCAGTCCACAAACATTGATAGGCCAAAGAAAAGCCATAAAGACAAAAATGTGGACTATTGAGGATAAGAAAAAAATTATATACTATTATGCAAAAAGCCCAGAATTTCCTGACACAAGATATACAAAATGTTTAAAAGAGAAATTAGGGGAAAGAAAAATACTTCCACAAGAAAAACTGTCAGAAGCTTCAAATAAAAATCTGTGTTTATTAATACAACAGATTTGTGAAAAACAGTATACAGATCAAGAAACTTGGATCTGTTTGGAAAAAGAAGCATCTGAGGAAGCGCAAAAATATAAACAAAAATCTAGAGATTTTTGAAAAGTATAGAAAAGAAATATGGACATGGTAAAGAAAGAGATTTGATATGGTGCAATATTTATGCAAAGGTGAAAGCCAAATTAATCGATATAAAGAAGGCAGCCCCAAAGATATTTAAAGAGAAAAATAGACAAAGGCATCCAGATATGGAAAATTTCAAAATAAAAAATAATATCACAAAGAGGGAATGTAGAAAATAAGATTAGTAATGTAGAATTAAAAAAAAAATAAAAGTTGAAGTTATGGAGTACCTGCAAAGTGAAGGATTTGGTGCAGAAGGTCTAACACTGGTTACATCACAGCACAATGGAATGAGTCCCCAAAGTAAGGGGAAAACAAGAAAATCAAGAGACATCAGAAGAAGAAATATGGACATGGGGAAAAAAAAGAGAATTAATATAGTATAATATCTATGCAAAGGAGAAAGCAAAACTAATCAATACAAAAAGAGCAGCACCAAGATATTTGAAGAGAAAAACAGGCAAAGGAATCCAGACATGGAAACTTTACAATACAAAACATAAGACGACAAAGAAGAAAACCAGAAAAGGAGATTAGTAATGGAGAAGTTAAAGAAACAGAAAATGAGGTTATGGAGTACCTGTGAAGTGAATGATTCAGTGTAGAAAATCTAATTCAGAAAGTGCCACAACAGGAAACAGCAATGGGCATCCAAATCAAGAGGAAACCAATGGAACGGGAATCAATTGGTCAAGGTGCCATATGAAGATATTTTGAAGCCTTCCACAGGAAGCCAGTATAAACATTCACTTGAAGCTGGACAACAAAGGAAGGAACAGGAAACTGTGGAAACTCCAATGCAGTCAATGTTGAGGAGTGATAGGCCAGTGAGTTCCCATATGATAGAGCAATGGATGGCACAGGTTGAAACTGAAGAGAATGTGCCACAGGAAGATGGTATAGAACTTTCTATAGAATGCCTGCCGGAAATGGAAAACAAAAAATGTGCCCTTAGTTTAGAAGAAAATGACACAAGAGAAGAGTTGCTTGAAGGTCAATAAAAGAAATCAACACAGTAATTAGGACTGCCCATAGAGATCTATGCGATATAACAGAAATAAACAGGATTTACTACTGGGCAGCTAAATTAATAACTGGTAAAGTTTGACCACAGGGTAGTGAGGGAAAGGCGGGGGAGAAATCGAATACCATCATGGAAGTATTGAATAGATAAAACTATAAAGCGATTAAGACAAGTGTCAATGTTAGAAGAGCATAGAAGAGGAAACAGATCAACAAAAATACTTAGATAAACGTAATAAAAGCAACACACAGTATTATAACGGATCAGGATCTACTGTGCACTATCGCAAATAAACTACAAATCTCAGAACAGGGGGAAAAACATAGAAGATACACAGATAAATATAAAGGAAAAGTAGAAAATAAGCAATTTATCAATGACCCAAAAATGTTTTATAGAGAAATGGGAAACAAGGTAAAAGGAATTAAAAGACCACCAAAAAAAAAGAAGAAATAGATACATTTTGGAGGGGTCTACTTCACGTTGTCGTAAGCTGACATTGTCGGCATGACAATATCGAAAGTGAAGAACATTGTGCAAGTAAACGGAAATCTCCGTAAGAGGAGATTTCAGTTTACCTCAATGTAGTGTGGTCTCTGAGTTGGTATATTTAAGTAGGGGGGTTGTGGGGGGCGCAGCCTATGCCATTTTTTTTTTGTTTACATTATTCGATGTTTTACTTAATCAATAAAGTTCGACCTTTATTAATTCAATTAAGTAAACTTTCGATAATGTGATATAGACGCATTTTGGAGAAGTATTTATGAAGATCCTCTGGAACATAAAAAAGATGCTAAGTGGATAGAAGAAGTAAAAGAATGAATAAGAAGTTTAAAAAGGTACAGGATAAGAAATGGAATGAAGTAACAGCCAGAGAGATTCAAACAAACTTAAGAAAGGCCTCTAATTGGAAAACTTCAGGCCCAGATGCAGTACCTAACTTCTGGTTAAAAGTATTAACATCTTTGCATGAAGATTTAGCCATGAGTAAGAACTATTTTTATGCACACCCCAAATAGACACCAATCTGGCTAACAGGAAAAACAATGCTCCTACTTAAGAGTGCACCTGCAAGGTAACCTAAAAATTATAGACCAATAACTTGTCTTCTGATGACGTATAAAATATTCTGTCAATAGAGCTTATCGTCACTTAGAAGAAAACTCAATTATGGCAATAGAACAAAAGGGCACTAAAAGAAAGTTATATGGAACAAAGGATCACTTGTTGTTAAATAAGTCATAGTGGAGAACTGTCAAAAAGGGAAGAATCTAAGTATGGCATGGATTGACTACAAAAAAGCATCTGATAGTATCCCACATTCATGGATAAAAGAGTGTTCAAAACTGTATAAGTTACACCCTACACTGATTGGCTACATTACAGTGACCATGAAACAGTGGCAGACCACTTTGCAATTAATGAATGAATGATGATGATGATGAAAAATTCAAAAGGGGTTATTCCAGGGTGCAACTCTGTCACCACTGCTATTTTGTCTTGCCCTTAACCCATTAAGCTGTCTACTTAGCTTAGGCCATGCCTATAATTTGGCTCCTAGAAAACAACAAAGTGTAAAGACTTCTCATCTTCTCTTTGTCAATGATTTAAAACTGTATAGCTCATCAGATGAGGAAATGAAAGCACAACTGCAAAATGTCAAAACTTTTTCAGATGATATAAGAACGTCATTTGGTATTGTTAAATGTGCAACAGAAACCTTAAAAGCAGGAAAACTGCAGCACCAAGAAAACATCAGTTTTGGACATGAATGTGATATAAAAGAACCTGAGCAAGACGGAGTATATAAATATTTGAAAACTGATGAAGGATCAACAATAAAACATGAACAAATGCAAATAAAACTTATAAGGAATACTTTAAAAGACTTAAATTACTCCTGAAAACAGCATTGATATCTAGGAACAAAATTCAAGCTATAAACCAATTTGCTCTTCCTGTCCTAACTTACAGTTTTGGAGTGACTGATTGGCCCCAAAACATGCTGGATATATTAGACAGGAAAACAAGAAGGATGCTTCATGCAAATGATTTACAAAAATCAGTGCATACCAAGATTATATATTCCCCGTTCTGAAGTAGGTATATGCCTCCTTGAAATTGATTACATGTATAGATCTGCAATAGTGGGACTGCACAAATATCTCCTGACCTCAAGACCCAAGCGTAGTGAAAGTTTTGAAACATGAGGAGAATAAATCTAAGATGACTTCCCTGCTTAGTCTATCAGAAGCATATCGGCGTCAAACAGGAATGAAAATCATACCAGAAGTAGATAAAAATCAGGCAGCAACTAAATGTGCCAAAAACAAAAGAAAGAATATAAGGTGAAGAACCAGATGAGAAGGCAAGAAATGTGGAAAATGCATAAATATAGTTGCAAGTATAGAAAACATCTGGAAGAACCTCATGTTGATCAGGATCAAATGCAGGAATGGTTAAGGAGAGGCAAATTCAAACCAAGAGATGAAAGGTTAATATTGGCGGCCCAAGATAGTGGGCTATATACACATTGGTTTACAAAGTCCACTGAACATGCGGGAGAAACACACAAATGTAGGTTTTGTAAAATAGAATGGGAAACAGTTGCACACCTCACTGCCGGTTGTGACATACTAATGGCAGAAGGACTGTATACTGAAAGCCATAATAATGTGGTGTGACTGTTGCACTGGGGATTGTGAAAACATCATGGTACTAAAGTGGCTGAAAAACATTGGAAACAAGAGCCACAAAGCATCACAGAAAATGATGAAGTCTACATCACATGGGATCATCCATTGCCAGCAGTTCAAGAGATAGATGCTAGAAAATTGGATATAGTGGTCCATGAAAAGAAGACAAAAGGAGCACTGATCATTGAAATTGCCACATCTAGTGACTACAGTGTCTTGCATGCAGAGAGATACAAAGCAATAAAGCATCAGCATTTGTAGGCAGAAATGAGAACAATGTGGAAGAAAAATACCCAGACAGTTCCAATAGTAATAGGAGCAATGGGTCTTATAAAAAAGAAACTAAAATCATATACAGATATGTTACCAATACATGTAACTGCATGAATTGCAGAAGGAGTCATTACTGGGCACATTCTGGGTGCTGCAAAGAGCACTTCTGGCTGATATCAGATTGAAACAATAGTAATTTCATGAACTTTAGTCGTACTTTGTTTTAGGAATGGGGTCCATTCCAGTCATGGTATTAGAAACCCCAAAGATTTGTCAAAATTAAAAAAAGGTGGAAACCGTATATGTATCTAGTAATAGTGGTTCCTTGATGAACTGCAGACCATTGCTTCACTGTTTGACATATCTATTCTTGGCCTGAATAATAAACAACCACAGAATGCCTCTAACAGTGTAGCCCGGTAAACCCGTGTGCTCACCCCTTTTACATCAGCCCCCTTTTCCTAATTGTCAAGAATCAATAAATTGTCCTCAAACACTATAACTTACCTCTTCCTTCAATGCCTCAAACATAATACAAAGCTAAGTGAAAATAAAATACAAACAAAGGTTATATTTACAGAAATGTGTCCTATTCTAGTCAGTAAAAACAAACTGTAAAAGAAAATTTGACGTTATCTTGTGCAAATCCACTCTAGCAAACCCACTCAGTAGCGCATAAATTCTTTGCAACATCTTCTGTACTAAATACAATGTGTAAATCTGCAGATCATCATCTCATGGTTCTGCACAGGCCCACCCTTCCTCTAAACTCACCAAACAGCTCAAAGGCAAATCTCATGGCCGATACCCCACCTCTTCCTTCCAGTTTTTAAACAGAAAACACAGAGGAATATACAAAATATACAAAAAAAAATCATCCTATGCTCACCTCTTTCCTCAAGCTTCAAAAAGAAAACAGAGAGGCAAATAGAAATAAAATTACATTTTATACAAATTCACACCAATCCATTTAAAAATCAGTGTAAAAAAGTCAAAAATCAATACTTCAAGTCTGCTAAACAGTATATAATTCTCTGCAGCTTAAATAGAATACTTTTTGAACGGTTATCAGTTATATTATGCGAGATAAGCAATACATAATTTGGAAAAAAGCAAGAAAGAGTAAAAATGTGTGTCCAGATTTCCTTAATGCACCACATAGCTTTTACTGGTCCAGCTTTCATCATAGATGTACTATTAACTGCCAGATTCCTCAACAACTTAATCCCAGGAAAAAAGCATCTTGGCCTGAGCTTAAACTATTTTGGAACCTGGAAGAGAGAGAGAGAGAGTCTACAATGTCCTAAATCTAGACTACACTTAAAAAACTGCTCTTAGAATTAGCCATTCCAAAAATCATCTATTAGTAACTATATACAGGGCATGGAAGATAGCAATTAAGCTCCAAAAACAAGAAAAATGCAGGCTTGTTAAACACCTTTCTGCACCCTAAGCACTATTAAGATCAGGTATTGCACTATGGATTAGTAGCAGACAGTGCTGTCCAGAAAAGAATAGCAGCAGAAGGTAAAATAGCTTTTAATCTGTTAGATACTTCACTTAACCACATTTATAAATAAAAAGTGTGACACAGCAATGTTTAACAGCTTTTAAAGTTGTTTGTTCTTTATAGAGACATTTTCTGACTGCTTATGGTTTGGCAGCACTGTGTTTACTGGCTTTCAAAGACACTTCATGCTCCTACATTTTTTCTGTTACTGATAATACATTGGGGAAGTTAAGTTCCATGAACTACAAAAAATTATAATTGGGTGTCGCAGATCATAATCCTTAGTATGTGTTCTGGATGCAAATGGCAAGATTTACCACTTTTTGAAGTGAACTTCTAGGCATCCATATCTGAAACACATATCAAGTTTGTTATGACTTGAGACCGCACTGTAATCCTTTATATTTTAACTCAAAAAATGAGGATAAGGCGTATTTATCCTAAAAGGAAAAAGAGGCTAAGCATGAAAAACACAGATTTCAACTTTTTTTGCAATGACATTAGAAAAATTCTGAAATACAGTAAATGCATAAATAGTAATCAGCATTGAATATGCATAAAATATCATTTGCATTCTGTAAGAACCAATACATGTTTTCCAAATGTTTATTAGATTTACAAGTACAAAAAAATACAAAAACCCTGAAAAAATATGCATAAATTACAGACTTTCAAAATAACTATAATTTTTTCTTTATGGAGAAAATACATTGATGGGTGCTTAAGATTAGTAAATATGGTTGTTTTGCTCAAGATGCATGAGCATTTCTTCAGGTCAGGAAAAAAGGAAAATAACTTAAGGAATGAATTTAATATTTGCTAGTATGATGTCAGGAATGCTATGTTTTAAATGTTATGTTTTTTAAACTGCTATCACAATGACAGTCATTCCTATTAGAACCAAGAATATATGTGTTTTCTAACCCAAAATATACTGCCATCACCAAAAAGTAATAATGATACAGACATGAAGAAATTTCCATTTTTATTTCATATCAGTTCAAAACTTAATACCCTAAGTACTGTCAGCAAAGTTTCAAACTCATTTTCCTTTTAGAAAATTTCTGCTTCAGACTAAACACAGATACTTTAACTGCAAACAATTTCTATTTCAGTGCACGTCTGATAATGATTTTTTTTGTATTTTTAAAAGCCACCAATACTTTAAAACTCCTGACTACTTAACAATCTGGGGTTATGGATTTTGTATTCCCCTTGTGCCATCTTACCCGGTTACAGTAATTCTGCATTATATTCCATAAGCTTTGTTACAAGCCCTGCTGCAGTTAGCATATCTGAAAACAATACTCTGCGCCCAATTGTATCATACATCTCATGTTAGCAGTATGAACACTACTTCACCCTAGCCTACCAGTGATACAGTCTACTTACATTTTTATGCTTTTTCTGCAGTTTTAGGTAAATACAGTATTAAAATAAAATCACATGTATACTGCAATTATTATGTATATACACACACACACACATACATATACACACACACACACACACACACACACACACACACACACACACACACACACACACACACACACACACACACACGTGTGTGTGTATACTGTAAATGTACATACCATATAACCAACGGTCATGTACTTAAGGTACAAAAAAGAATATGCATTGGTTCCAAAACAAGTAACTGACGAGGGCAACAAGCAAAAAGATATCAGATGAGTAAGTAATATGCCCAAACATGAATGCCATGTTTCAATATTCACACTGTATCAGGCTTGTAACAAAGGCTATGGAAAACAAAGCAAAATTAAAGCACTTCCAGCAGGATGTAACAACGGTTAACAGAAAGACTGATAAAGCCATGAGCTTCTTAAAGGCTTAGAGTGTTGGTTACTTTATAGCACCCATAAATCATTAACGTTCAAACAATGTGTTTCATTACATTATATATTTATTCCTTCCTTGCCATACTACCTACAAATTTATTTTTATAAGACAGTAACAGAACACCCCAAGGGTTTGTTTGTCAAGATGCCACAGACAAAACCCTTTTCTTGCACTGCTTCAAAAACATTTAACATGTTCTGCTCAATCAATGAAGCATATAGTTCAGCAGTTTTATTCTCTGTACACTAATTTATATCAGATCTGCTTTCATGAAATCAAAATTTTTCATGAATAGATTCCAGTTTTTCCACCATTTTATTAAGTTCTTCTTTAACTTCTTCTAGCTTGCTTTCTGTTGACTCTAAATTCTTTTCATTATTTTCTATCCTCTCCGAATAAGCTGATAAACTGTCCACTGTTGTTCTTAGCGTTTGCAGATCTGACTGTGCTTGAGCAAATGAAGAACGAAGTTCACCCACAGATGTTTCAATGGAGGGCAGTTTTTCAAAGTCTGCCACTGGCATGCTGCTCCCAGATTCTCTCTCTCTCTTTAACATCTCTAACCTTTCATCAAAATGAGCCTGCAGATCATTCATCTGCTGTGTCTGAGAATCTGCCAGAGCTTGCATCTTGTCTTGGAGTTCGGGGATAACATGGGCCGTCGGCACATCCTTAAGTTTGTTCCATTCACTTTTCAGCAAAGCTAGATCATGAACAACAGATTCTTGTGATTCTTTTAGACTCTGTAGAGTACTCTGGAAGGAAGCAAAGTCGAACTCCTTCTCCTCATCAGGAAACAACAATTTCACAGCATCAATACTCTTCTCCAGGGAAGTTATGGCAGTTTCCATCTCCTCTTGTTTCAGAATTACAGACTCTATTTTTTCTGACTGCACACTGGCAACAGAGCCTGTAGACTCTACCTTTTCATTAATAAGCTTCAGTTTAGAGTCCAAGTTTTCATTACTTTTTTCAGCAATGTCCAAATGCTCCCTTGCTTGTGAAAGTAGGTGCTCACATTCAACAGTGCTAGACTTAGCTTTCAGCAAATCTTTGAGATTGCTAACTTCTTCAGAAACAAAATCAGCAGCAGCCTGAATTTTAGAAATGTTTTCCTTTAACTGTGCCAGATCTCTGTATTCAGATTCCACACTCTGCCTGAAGTCACTATACCCTTGAACAAACGATGTGAATTCTTGACCTCTGTCTTGAGCTGTGACATGAAGTAAATCTACTGCCTTTTTCAGAGAGGCAATTGCCTCATCTTTGGTTCCAGATGATGCACGAAGGTCAGAAATCTGAGTTGCAATAGCTTTTACCTCATTTTTTAAAAGACTTACCCCTTCTACTGAATCAACCTTTGATTTTATATCACTAATTTCATGTTGACTTTTTTTCTGCACATCAGTAAATACGGCAATGTTGTCATTTATTGATTTTGTTAACTCAGTTAATCTCTCCTCCACAGTATTCTCAAGTGAGGTGAAATCTTTTTCTCTTGCAGCTTTAACATCTTTGATGCCATCAGAGAGGTCTCGAAGAATCTCATTTTGCACTTTCTGAAGTACTTCACCAATTCGGTTGACTTCATTCTCACTTTTCTTGACAGATAAATTAGCCAAGTCCACTTCCCTCTGGGTGTCCTTTAAAGATGATTCAAAGACTCCAACTGTAGTTTTGAGGCTGCTCATCTGTAACACAAAATTAAAACAATTACTAGTAATATCAGAGATAAAGTCAAAAAGCATAATGGGCTACTACTACAAAGTCAAGACTAATGTAGTGGAAAACACAACTTTAAGCCATAAAAGACAAGTCATCTACAGCATGGCAGAACAGTGAAGTCTAGAAACTCTATGCGTCAGAAGATGTACTGATTCAGCTTGTTTGACTTGTAGCAAACAGGTTCTTACTGATTAATAGTCTGGGCTCTGCGCCAGAACATCAGGTGCTTGAAAAGCAGTACCACTTATAACCAACGCTACAACTGACAACCACTTCAGCTCATCAGAAGTGGTCAAACTAGACAGTGAAGTATTCTTGTTTCCTCCAATAGGCACTACAGCAGATGGCCTTATCTGTTACTACGAATTTAGATCCCATATTTAGCCAGAGGCAAGCCTTTGCTACACCAGCACGAGAAAAAGTTTGAATGATTTAAAGGGTTGGAGGACTACACCATTTAACCAGTAAATAGATATACAAGTAAATAAAAACATAAAGTAAAAAGGTCAGGTGCTAATGAAAAAAATAAATAAATTGGGTATTAACCGAATAAAGACAAAAATGAAAATTCAGAAACACGGCTAATGAACAAGTCAGTCTTTACAATCTATTTACGTCTGAAAACACACAAGGTGTCATTACTACTCAATTTTCACCCAAGGATTTATCCCTCCCAGAAGCATACTGGATCTGCCTTTGCCAGATGTTGGCTCTGTTGCTAAAGTCATGTACTAACACTGCAAAGGCAGGGCTCATCAAAATGACAGTCAATCTTTTACGCCAAGAAGCCAACTTTTTCTGCAACTCGTCTTTTTTTTTTTTGTGATTATATTGTGAACTAGATAATATACAATAATATGTTTTTCTGGACCACTTACACATCAAGTTCAAGTCAGCCAATCATCTGAGATATAACTACACCTTAGAATATTATGATGCTGTACCTTACTGCCCTTGAGTTTCAACATCCACTGAAATTGTTTGCAGTCTTGCTCAATCCTCTTTAAATGGCATCCAGCATTCAATGAAATGTGCTGTACAGTTCAAAATGTGCAAGATTGTTGTTCAGCTCCGCGGGATTATTGCACTGGGAATATGCTGAAATAGATCAAACTTATGCTGCAACTGAAGTAGCATTACATAGGTCAGACTACAAATGGAGTCCTGCTGAACATGCCCCATATCCAAGACTGATAATCGAATCAACAAAAAGGATAAATTTGCAACATTACTGATAAAGATCTAACTTTTCACACCTACTGGTTTATAAGACAGGAGATGATCACAAGCTCTCAATAGCAAACTCATCCTTCCCACAATTACTGAAAAGGTGAGATCCTATACAGTTTTATACAAACCAGCTAAGCTGTTGATGTCCCTTTTAAGATGTGTATGTGGTTACCATTTTTCAAGAGATTTCACTGTTATATTTGATTTCCTGGTCTCCAAAAGACATTCAAGCAAATGCCAAACATGCATACTAGCAATCGGCTAGAAAAAAAAAAAACCTTTACAGGCTTACCACTTTTCCTTATGTGACAAAAGGACTGCACTTAAACAATATCACTAAACATTTATGGCTGATGCAGACAATGAGGTCCAACTTAAAGCAGCTTTGGTTAGTAGTATCAAAAGTCACTGACACAGGCAACATTTTAAACCGATACTGACAAGGATCTACAGAAGAAAAGCTATCATAACTTCAGATTATTAGTCTGGGCTGATCAAAATCAGAAAATTAGTTTTGGAAGATGTTTTCTGAATGTCATATTCAATTTAACATTGTCAGGCATGAAGGCAAATAAATGGGGAACAGTGTCTGTTTCATCTATTCAAACATCAAACGTGGTGGAATTACAGTCTCAAGCAATCTTTTTTTGTGTTGTTACATTAAGAGGGCTGGTGTAATCCATCTATTGGCAGCAGATGGTGGTCTGGTCTATCAGAGTTAAGAAATTCATAAGAAAGCTGTAGCTCATAGGATTATAGAAAGTTACTAGGCCAACGGTCCCAGGGCCCTCACAAGCCTAGCGAAGTTCAACCAGTGTTCTGGTTGAAGCAGACACTAAAATCATCACCTATTGTCCCTGTCCAAGAGGGACACAGGTGAAAACCCCAGGGTAAATTTCCAGTTATCCATCCAATCGTCCAAACTGTATTTCAATAGGGCCAATGAGAGGCTTTAACATGAATAGGAAGTTTATTCTAAAGGTGGGGCAACCTCTCTGAGACAAATCCATCTCTCCAGCAAGTTTTGTTGATGTCACATACTAGGTTAAGGTCCTTTGAGTGAGTGACCAGTGTGCCACTTGACTTGTGAATGTGCAGCATTTCCATCAAAGCTGGGTAAGAGACTGCTCTATATGCAAGGCACAAGTCAACTCTGAGCAGTCTGTATGACACAGAGTGAGGTGACAATGATTTCAGTCTGTCCACATAAGACAGATCTTGAAGACCCTGAATTTTCTTCATAAGGAACCTTTGTGGTCTCTCAAATTGCTGCAGGTGACTGGAAAGAAACATACAAAAGGGAGTGTTGTACTCTATTATTGGCCTGATGAGGGAAGAGTATAGGGAGGTCATAATTCTCTTTTTTCTGGAGGCAGTGCTCTTACGTATGAGATGAGTAATATAAAATGTCCTTCTTACCACTGTGGAGACATGGTGATCAAAATTAAGGTTGCTGCCAACCTGTGTGCCCAGATCTCTCACCACTGAATGTGTGTTTAGGGTATTGCTATTGATGTGGTAGTTTGCAGGAACATCACCCTGGCCAAAGGGGATGATAATGCATTTTTTTGCATTAAGTTTAAGACCATGACTTTGGCACCAGTCATTACTCTGCGCAAGATCTTCTTGCAGGATGTTGACATCGCTAGGGGTTTCAATGATCACTCCCAGTTTGCAGTCATCAGCAAACTTTGTCAGCCACAGTCCTTTGGTTTTAGCCCATACTTTGGAGAAGTAGATTCTGAACAGTAGGGGTCCCAGAACCGATCCCTGTGGAACACCACTGGTTACAGGTCTGCTGGAGGAGGTGGAGTCCCCTATTTTGACTGTATGAGTTCTATCAGTGAGCTAGTTTTCAACACACCTGACAATATATAGGCTGATACACAGCTGGGTGAGTTTATCAATGATGTCTGAGTGTGGATCATGTGAAAGGCCTTGACTATGTCTAGGCAGGCCACATGCACAGATTTGCCCTCATCTAGGACTTTGGTGATTGTCTTGAAGAACTCCACTACGTTTACAGGCATGATCTCCCCTTGACAAAGCCAAATTGGGTAGGGTCGAACATTTGGAGATTTCCTATATCTTTGTTAACAAGGTCCATGATGATTCATTCCATGGCCTTGCAGATAAGGCTGGTTAGGCTAATGGGTCTACAGTTCCCGGGGTCCGTGGATGCACCCCCTTTGTGCAAAGGGATGAAGTTAACAGTTTTCCATTCCGCTGGGAAGAAGCTAGTGCTTAGGCTGTGATTGAAAAGTGTGCTCAATGGTGATGTTACTTCCACTTTTAACCCATGTAGAACACAGCCTGGGATGTTATCTGGCCTTGCAGAGGACATTCCTTGGAGATACTGGGCAGTGGACAGATCTTTGGGATGCTTTGGGGTATATGTGGCAAGGACAGGGGAGTGAAGTTTTCAGTGAATCTGTCAGCCAGCAGGTTTGCTATATCCACAGATTCTATATATTTAAAACCATTAATGATGAGTTCAGCGCAAATCTGGGCCTTACCTTTGAGATTATGGATTTAACTAAAGAATGCTTTGTGGTTATCCTTAGTTAAGGAAGCTAATTTGGATTTGTAGTTAGCTTTGGAGGACTTCACTAGGTGTCTTATTTGCTTGTTTACTTTGAAGAGGGAGTGTTTCCAGTTTTGAGACTGTTCCTTCCTGCTCTTAGAGCAATTTCTTTCTCCTATTGTATAGCCCATTAATGGCAGCTGTCCACCAGGCAGGCTTATTTTTCCTTGAAGATCTTGCTTTGGTTCTATCAGACACAGCAGAGTCAATACAATTGTACAGGTGCATGTATAAAGGCAATGTTGTATAACTCAGCATAGGTGTTTGTTCCATCAGTGGGAGGAGGGACTATGAAGCTATTTATGCCATCACATAAGAGGTTATAATTGGCCTTGGAGAATTTTTTTAGTCTAGTTGTTGCTGGGGGGGGGGGGGTCTAGTGTTATAGTTACTTCTAGTGACACTGATTCATGGTCATATCTCACTAGGAATGGCTACACACTGGGGGTGGTGCAGCAGTCTCCCATGTTGTTGAGCACCAGGTCCAGGATGTTTGAGCCTCTTGTGCTTGTGTAAACCAGCTGGTCCAGGGCATTGGAGTTAATGAAGTCCAGGAACCTTTGGTGAAGGTTCATAGGTTGGTACTAGGCTATCAGCCCTAGGGCCTATACAAGCCTAGCCATAACAATTCCCTGGCTATTTCTTCCCACGGTATTTACTTCCCTGGACCCCTATCTAGCAGGGCGACTGACGTGATCCCCGGGGTGAATTTCCTATCTCCCATCCAATCATCAAGGTTCCTTTTGAAGAGGGCCAAAGAGGCACTCTGCTTGACATGTATGGGCAGTCTATTCCAGAGTCTGGGGAGTCTCTAGGTCAGGAACCTATCCCTCCAGCATGTTTTGTTCATTGTGATGTTAAAGTTTAGAACCCTGGCGCATGTGCGTCTGAGGGATTGGGATTTCTTTAAGTGTAGTATGTCCTACAGCTCTGGGTTTGACATGGCCTTGTATGTTAAGCAGAGATTGCCTCTGAGTAGACAATATGCGAGTATAGGTGGATTTTATTTTAGACGGTCAGCATAAGGCATCTGCTTTAGGCCTGTGATTCTTTTAGTGAGGTATTTCTGCGGCCTTTCCAGTGGTTGCAAATGTCTTGAGAGGTACATACCAAACGGGGTGTTGTATTCTATAATGGGTCTAATGAGGGATGAGTACAGTGGGACAATGACCTCCTTTTTTCTGGATGAAAAGCCCTTAGTGATGAGGTGTGCCACATAGAAGGATTTCCTGACTGTTGTGGCAATGTGGTTATCAAAGGTGAGACCACTGTCCACCTGTGTCCCTAAGTCTCTTATCACACTTTTGGTGTTTAGTGTATTGCCACCTGTGTGGTAATTCACGGGTACATGTTTTTTCCCAAAGGGGATAACTATAAATTTCTTGGCATTGAGCTTGAGCCCATGACTCTGGCAGCAAGCATCTGCTTCTGTAAGGCCATTTTGTAAAATATCCACATTATTTGGGGATTCAATAATGGCTCCCAGTTTGCAGTCATCTGCGAACTTTGTTACCCAGAGTCCCTTAGTGTTGGCCTGTACTTCAGAAAAGTAGATGCCGAACAAGAGCGGTCCCAGGACTGAACCCTGAGGTACTCCACTTGTCACTTGTCTGGAGCTGGATTTCGAGTCGGCTACCTTTACAGTGTGGATTCTGTCAGTAAGCCAGTTGGCAAACCATCAGGTGACGTAGGGATTAATGCCCAGCTTAGTAAGTTTATCTATGATTCCAGAGTGGGGGATGGTGTCGAAGGGAAATAGAAAGGCACCAAAGTTACACACTGGGAGCTATATTCAATGACTTTATTATAAAAATAAGAACAGAGAGGTGAGCGCTTTCACAACTTAACGTTGCTTCATCAGACAATGCTAATGCAAATAATACCTGTTTAAATACTTATGCTAATTGCTTAACATCAAAGCCTTAAAGCAATATCATAAAAGACAATACCTCAACTAAATACATAACTAAAGCAGTCTTTAAAACCACTTTCCAATTCTTATCCAAAAGATATATGCACTTTATTAAAAGTCCTTTAAATTATTATAAAATTAAAAGTTTTTTTAAAATTCATCTGCATAGATGTATATGTCTTCAACAAACACATATGGACCATAGTAAGATATCAGAACCATGCACAATATTAATGCTTCAATCGTCTTGCCTTAAGGCAGGGAACCAATGAGGTACAGCCATTTAAACCAGGATATCTGTCTGCATTCAACTTAATAATCAATTTTTGTTCTAATTCTTCAGTATAATTTTCTATATCTCCTCCCGTTTGTCCTTTGTATTTGTTGTAAAATTAAAAATTTAAAAGAGTGAGTACAATCTGTATTTAAAACATGATTAGCTAAGGCATTCGACTGCTTCTGATTCCGTATATCCCTTATGTGCTCTAATATTCTATCTTTAAAAATCCTGTTCGTCTTACCTATATAATAGGCATGACATGTTTGGCAAAAGCAGAAATAAATAACATCAGCACTCTTACAGTCATAATAATTATTTGTATACAGTCTAAACTGTCTAATGGGATGGATATATTTATTCTTAGTATAAATATATTGGCAAGCTGTACAATTCCTTCAAGGAAAAGTACCTTGTCTACTAGAGAAATTATTTTTCAGAGATTTATGTTCTTTATTGCAGAGATGTTGCTTCAGTGATACATTATTCTTAAAGCTAAAATTTGGAGTAACACCAATGGTGGAGACAAGGCCTGGTATTTCCTGTAGTAGATGCCAATTTTTCTTTATGATATCTGTATATTTATTTATGTCGCTTGCAAATCGAAAAACTACTCTAAACTTGTTCCTATCAATGTCTATTTCTTCAGGACTCATGTAAGGTTTGCATCTCGTTGACCTAAGTTTCCATGCATCTGTTATCACATTTGTGATTACCAAGCTGGAATAACCTCTTGTTAAAAATTCTGTTTGTAATTTATCTAAAGCAATTGCAGCATCTTCATCAATATTATGCAGGCGTAAGGTTCTATACACTTGTCCTTTAAGGACATTTCTGGGTATGTGTCTCGGATGCATGCTTGATTTGTGTAGGCAAGCATTAGTTCTTGTGGGCTTATTGTAAATATTCGACTTTATCTGCTTTAAGTCAGTTTTTGAGACACTAACATCCAAAAAATCAATGCATGTATCAGAAAAAATAAAAGTAAATCTCAAAAAATCTGTAGTACTGTGCAAATAGTCAAAACTATTAATGTTTAAACCTTGCCCTTTCCACAGGACAAAAACGTCATCTACAAATCTTACATACCAAAGGATATAATCATAAAAGGGATTCAAAGCAGACAAAATATATTGTTCTTCCCAACATACCAAAGATAGATTGGCGTAGCTATTTGCGCACGGAGTGCCCATAGCCACGCCAACCTGTTGGAGAAAAAAATGTTCAAAAGTCACAACATTATTCTCAAGTATAATCTCTAGCAATGCACATATCAACAAAATCTTATTCGTAGTAAGCCTCTTATCGATGTTAAGAAATTCCCTTATTTTCTCAATCCCCCATGCATTAGGGATTTTCATAAACAGAGATTCAATATCCATAGTAAGGAACACAAATTCTTCATTGTGATTAATAGTTTCCAACCTATTATATAACCGCTGCAAAAACATTTTTGTATCTCTAAGTACTGTATGACAGCCACTCAAAAATTCATGTAACATACCTTCTACATAGATAGATAAAGGCTCAGTACACCATCCTGCTCCTGATACGATAGGACGCATAGGAGGGGCAGTGGAATGTTTATGAATTTTAGGTAGGCCATATATCCTTGGAATCAAGGGTTTCTGCACTGAAAAATAATTAAATAGGGGTTCATCAATTAGTCCTGTAATCAATAGATCAAAGACCAGGAACGACACTTTGTCAATGATCGCATTCACAGCTGGTTTAGTCAGCACTTGATAAGTACAAGTATCTAATAACAAACTATTCATCTGGTTAATATACAAGTCTCTGTCCATCCGATGGTGTCAAAGGCCTTGGCGAGGTTCGGATAGGCTGTGTGGACCACCTTACCCTTGTCCACAGCTCTGGAGACTGATTCGAAGAAGTAAATCAGGTTCAAGAGACAAGATCGGCCCTTCACAAACCCATACTGCGTGGGGTCCAGTGTTTGAAGGTTACCAATGTCTTTGTTTATAAGTTCCATGATAATACGTTCCACTGCCTTGCAGATCAGGCTCGTCGGACTGATGGGGCAGTAGTTCCCGGGATCCAAGGTGGATCCCCCCTTGTGGAGTGGGATAATTGTAGCTGTGCACCACTCAGTGGGCACGAAGCCCGAGGTGGGGCTATGATTAAACATGACACTTAGGTGAGGTGCCAGTTCATTTTGTAGTTCATGTAGTACACAGCCTGAGATGTCATCTGGTCCCATGGATGTTGTATTCTTAGCTTTGGAGAGTGCATTTTTTACCTGTATGGCCATTACTACTGGAATTTGGCAATCTTTTGGTATTGAGATGGGCCCTTTAGGGGGTGAAGTTTGCACTGAATCAATCTGCCAGGATATTGGCAACATCCTTGGGATCAGTATATTTAATGCCATTCTCTTGTAGCTCAGAGCAGATCTGAGCATTGCCATTTAGATTCTTGACATAGCTATAGAATGTCTTGTTGTTGTCTTTGGAATCTTTGGCAATTTTATTTTCGTAACTAGCTTTGGAGGATTTTATGAGGATTCTCAGCTTCTTACTGAGGTGGGTAAGAGAGTTTTTTTGCATCCTGGGATTTTCCTTTTTTCTGCAACAGTTTATTCCTTTTGTTGTAAAGTTTTGATTATGGCAGGGGACCACCAGATTGGCTTCCTTTTTTTTGGAGGAGAGCATCTTGGTTCTATTGGGGATGGCACGATTCATGTACGAGTGGATGTGCTCGTATAGTGCCTTAGTGTAGGAATCAGCAGTTGAACTTTCAGTTCACGTCTGCATGGTTGTCATGAAGTTTGTCACTTCTGACATGAATAGCATTAAGTTGGCTTTGGAGAAGTTTTTTACACAGGTTTCCTTACTGGGGGGTGAGGGTGGGATGTGGATGTCAAGGGTGATAAGCTTATGGTCAGACCTGACTAACGAGGGGGTGACCATAGGTGTGGTGCATCGATTTCCTATGTTGGTAATGACCAGGTCTAGGATACTGGAGCCACTGGAAGTGAGTTAGAACAAATATAATTTACCAAGTCTATGGAAGAGTAATTAAAGTCACCCAAAATTAGGGTGTTTGGTTGTATCTTGACTGACTCAAGTAGATCCAAGTAGGTTGAGAGGATGTCCTGATTCATGAAGGGAGTCCTATAGCTGGCAATGACCTGATGAGGGACCTTACCTCCAGTCAATTGCACCTGTATTAATTCAAGGAAATCTTGCTGTTTAACCAATATAGAGGTGTATTTATCTTAATGAATATTAATACACTACTACTTTTAGTTCTCACACCTTCATTTGTAATCATTTTATTGGCCAGAGAACTTACAAGACAGTTTCCTGTGTTTTAAGTGCCTGTACAAATATGTTGCATTTGTGTACCCCTGCCTACTGTGCAGCAATGATTAGCAGTGCCTTGTATAGACACAGACACATAGAAAACCATACCAGTAACTTGGTGAGTGTAGAGCAACTAGTCTGCATGTTGAGTAACACAGAGCAGCTACTTTGCGGGTTGAGGAGCCCTGCCCCATGTATTTACTATTATATAGCCTAATCTAGTTTCTAGCTCCAAAATCATAATTAGTTATAGCCCACTATAACCCATAGTGCACTGCACTTTGTAGCTCACCCAGTAATGGACCTTACATCATGGATATGCACTTTCCCATTTTTTCTGCAGCCAAATTTGGTGGATATGGGTACGTTGAGACAATGTAACAATTGTCTAATGCTTATTGACAACCATATAATTCTCAAAGAAACAAATGCTCTATGAGAAATATCTATATACACAAT
Organism: Protopterus annectens; assembly: GCF_019279795.1. Classification (NCBI taxonomy): domain Eukaryota; kingdom Metazoa; phylum Chordata; order Ceratodontiformes; family Protopteridae; genus Protopterus; species Protopterus annectens. The sequence continues at coordinate 423,872,257 of NC_056745.1, read as the reverse complement.
GTCATTAGTGACAAACTTGCATATAACACTCATATTAACAATATGGTTGTCAGCAACACACACGCCATATCCACCACACATAGTACACATCCCATACATAGACATACTTATGCTAAGACACCTAAATGCAATTATCGCAAACCTCAAAAATCTCACAGATATTCTACCTGCAAACATTATCCTCAGCAAACCCAAAAGCACGCAATAGAAACAATGCCCAACGTTGCACTTACAACCACTCCCAGTGGAGCATCAACTAACAAGCCCATAAGGTAAACCAATAAACCTACCACTCTCGCAGCTGATGGCTTACCCACTAATTTCTTAAAATTAGCCACAGAGTCCTAGCCTACCCTGTCTCAATTCTGATTAACTGCTCCATACAAGAAGCTTACACCCCCCAACTATGGAAAATATCATATTATCCTCCTACACAAAGGTGGCAACTCCTATGAGCTATCAAACTACCGCCACATTGCTATCCTATCCCCCCTGTCCAAGCTCCTTGAAAAATGTATTCACACCCAAGTGATGCATTTCCTAACCTCACATAATCTCCTCAACTCAGCATGGCTTCCACCCAAACCATAGTACAACTACTGCTCTTCTGTCTTTTACTAACCAGGTTAACCATTTTAGAAATAACAACAACTTTGTATCAGCCATACTCTTAGATCTCTCTAAGGCATTTGACATGGTCTCACATAGCCTACTTCTAGACACTCTATCCTCCATGTCCTTTGCCCCCTCCACAACTGCTTAGTTCAAAAACTATCTCTCAGATAGGAAACAGTCAAATGGCAAGGACTACTATCACCTTTACTATCATCCACCATAGGTGTTCCGCAAGGCTCAGTACTGGGCCCATTACTATTTACTATTTTCACCAACAGACTGCACACCTCCACACTGCATGCATCACTTATACAGTACACAGATGACTCCACCTTAATCTGCTCAGCCCCATCCCTAACCACTCTTCAAAACCTTACCCAGGAATCCTTCAGCTCTGTTGAAAAATGGATTACTGATATCCAAATGATTCTTAACCCCAACAAGACCAAATTACTCCTATTCACCCCTAACAAATACAGATTCACACCTCTTTCCTTCACTATCACCTCCAAAAATGGCACCACAATTTCCACCTCGCTCCTCGGCATTGAAATAGATAAAGATTTTCACTCCGATGTCCATATCTCTCAAACCATTAAAAAAGTACATAAAAAAATTAGGAACCCTATACAAACACAAACACTTCCTATCAGACCAAGCACGGGTCACCCTAGCCCAAACCCACCTTCTGTCTACCCTAATGTATGCATCTCCAATCCTAACCTACATTAGGAAAACAGACATGAACAAACTAGAGTCATGTTACAATAAGATTGCTAAATTCGCCAATAACTCTGCTTTTAGAAGCCATCATTGCCTTGTTCTAAACGAGCTACACTGGTTAGAACTTCCTCATTTAGTTACCACCAACTAGTCCTCACCTATAACATCCTAAAGAATCCCCACAAGACTCCAGCCCTAAATCAACTACTGAACCAATACTCAGCAAACTGCCCACTCCGCTCATCCAACAAAACCCGTTTGCGTATAACTAATGCCAACAACACTGCAGGGAAGGCTCTTTTCTCTCATACCATAGCAAAAATGTGGAATAACCTCCCCCAGAATATTTCCTCAGCACCATCTATCTCACTCTTCAAAAAATCACTTAAATCACACCTCTTGCATTCCTGGCTCTGCCCTTGCATCACATAAATGCTTTCCTGCACTCCTCAAATACTTCCTACCTCCCTCTATACTCTGTATAATGTCTCTATATTACAGTACTAAGAACTCCTCAAAACTGCCATACAGGGCCTACCTCTGGATACATTTAAACTTGCTTAGCACAAAATATTGTCAATTTATACTGTCTTATGTGATGCCTCTGCTGACTGTATTGTTACGGTGGAATTTTTTTCTCCCAAGGCATATAAAACTGCCATTCAGGGCCTAATATGTATAAATTAAGCTTGCTTGAACAAACCAATGTAAATGTGTTCTTGTATGAAATATCTTGGATTGTAAAAATACCACTGTACATATTTGTTTAATTGTGGAGCTTTTCTTCCCGGGACTACGCTGTAAATGGACCTCATCCAGTCGGACTTTCTCGGTCAACAAATGTAAAATAAAATAAATAAATAAATATACTACCCAGGATTCTAGTCATAGAAGACTCCATTGTATAACATACTGATGCCCCACTCACTGGGCTGAACAAGGAGAAAATAATGGTCGGTTGCTTATCAGGGGCCAGGATTCGCTAAGTTACACATGCACTCAAGTCAATGCACCACAGGTTACCAGTATGATTCAGTCACAGTCCATGAAGGTGTAAATAACTTGAATCATACCTCCCCAGACTATATGAAGCGAGACATTATGGAGCTCTCAGACTGTCACATGCTGGTATGTGCCTAGTAATGAGCTGCATTCTACCTTCACCAAGGATGATGTCACAATACAAACAGAGTATGACTGACTTTAATAATTGGCTTGGTGTTATTCTAGGGGATACAATATCTGTAACATCCGAGTGGGAGGACAAGGTTAAAAACCCATATTGCTTTGCCAAGGATGGTCTGCACCTGTCCTCTAGGCTTTTGAACATTGCCCTTCCCATGAAGCTTTTTTAGGCAATGGCAAATTGAAAAAACTTCCAACATGGCAAATTCTACCCAAGGAAATCTAAAGGTGTTACTGCTCAATGCAAGAAGTCTAAACAAGAAACTCCAGTCACCTTGGAGAATGCAGACATCTGTGCAGTTGAGACATAGTTTAAATTACAGAAAGTATCCCAGCAGTACAAGGCTTCAGTGCCTTCCACACATTTAGACCAGCAACTGCAGAGAAAGGGACTAAAGGTGGAAGTGTCTCAATCTACATTAAAAACAAGCAGACCTCTAGGATGGTTAAACAGAATGATGCACTAGAGCTTCTCCAGGTTCAGAATATCTGCAACTAGTCTAAGGCAACCTACCTTTTATTAAGTGATAACATGTCAAAATTTCAAGCTCCTCCACACCCAGATAACACCGTAGTCTATGCAGAATTATTCACCAAAGCTGTGTATGACCATGTCAATGATTGCATACAGGCTGCCATGCCTACGAGAAGTAAGCTGAAAACTAACTAAAAAAAAAACATACTGGTGGAATTCAAAATTAAATAGGTTGTACAGCAAAAGAAAAAAACGTCATTACTAAAATTAGGAAGGTTAACACCAAAAAAGATAAATAAAAACTCTCTCATCAAACTGAAGAGACAACTAAGAGGACTAAGTCTCATAAAACAAATTTTGAGGTAAAGATACTATCCCTGGCCAAGGACAATCATAAGGCATTCTTTACCTATGTCAAAAACCTCAAAGGCAGCACACAACAGTATGTGAACTGCTAGTAAATGGAGCAATGTTCACAGAACCAGAAGGTATAACAAATCTTCTAGTTGACAAATTAATCTCCAGCTTTACTCCCCACCCCATGCCAAACCCCAGGAATTACCATCTAACATCATCCCTCCAACTATCAGTAGGGAATAGGTCTTAGATGTGCTCTCTAAAGCCAAGAATACAGCTTTGATGGGTCCTGATAATATCCCAGGGTGCCTCTTAAACAGCCTGAAATATGATCTATCAGGACCACTGGGGTCACTATTCATCCATAGCCTCCACACAGATTTTGTATCATGCAAAGATTGCAATGGTCATCTTCCATAAAAGGGCAGACCAGCAACTACAAGCCCATTAATATGACTAGTCTTATATGCACAGCCATGAGAAGAATTATCATGGAAAGGATTAACAATGACTTCAGACACTGGATCCAGCCCAGTTTGGTTTCATCAAAGGCAGATCATGCATACTGAACCTAGTGGACCTCTTTGAGAAGGTCACCAAGGCAATGGACGAGGGCAAAACTGTGCATATTGCCTCCTTTGACCCAGCGAAGACATTTGATACAATGCCCACGTGAGTTATTGTATTAAATGCCTTAGCTAGGCATTGTATCAAATGACTAACTAAGGAATTTGATATAATACTCCACCTGGGCATTGGAAACAAACTCACAGAATTAGACATAAACCCCTCTGTAACTTGCTAGATAGCCAGCTGGCTCATAGAAAGAATCCAATAAGTTAGGATTGGAAAGACCATCTCCATAAACAGGCCGGTCACCAGTGGCTCTGTGCTGGATCTGCTCCTCTTTGGCCTTTTGGCATTTATTTTTTAGAAATACAGGGCAATGTCAAAGGTTTTTGGTTTACCAAGCTAGAAATAATCACAGAAAATCCTCAAGATACAAACAAATTACAGGAAGGTATAACACAGACAAATGACTGGTGCCAAAGCTATGGCTTAAAACTCATTGCCAAGAAATGCATAATAGTACTTTTTGGGAAGCTGGCCACCAAGAGCAATTACCTCACTGATAAAACACTCCTTAAAGCAGACAGTAGTCACAGATTTGGGTACTCATTTAAATAGTAACCTGGCTTTCGACCAAAATATGTCTAAGGTTGTAAGAAAATCATTCTGTGTTACTCAACTTATAAGTAAGGACATGGCATCTAGGTCCAAGGAAGTCATTGTGCCACTGTACTCAGCCATCATCAGATCCATCACTGAGTATAATGCCTACTTCTGTATGTACCTGACTAGGCACTTTCAACAACTACAATATCCACACAGGTCCCTCATTAAAAGAATACAGGACATAAACATAATGCTCTAAGCAGATCACCTCAAAGTCCATATATCTATACAGTTTCCTACAGACTGCTGAGAGTCAATTTATGCCTTGCATACAAGGCATCCTTGGATCCTGCTCTGATGGATATTTGGCATATCCACTAAATGAACAAAACCAGAATTAATAAATCCAAAGATCTAAACTTTGCTTGCGACTTAAATAGGACATGTTAGAGGGACAGGTAGGTATCTTAGAAAATCTCAGTTCTGTGGTATAGGCTTCCCATCCATGTGAAGTACAGCACAATACTCAATGTGTATTGAGTACTCAAGGAGTACTCAATAAATACTCATCTTGTTCATTTTTCATTGTTTTTACTTATAATAATTTAAGTAATTAATTAACTAATTTAACAAGGTACCATTCATCAGAGTTCAGACTCAAATGTAACAAATTAAGATCATATATACTAGCAGTAACAGTAAAGTGCTTTGAAAAAAAATGATGTCATGGAGACTAATGCCTTCTGCAGTTAAAGTATGATTTAGAAATGTCATGTATATCCTGGTTAAATAACAGTAGCAAGCTCTTAGTACAAATGTCATTATTATTCTGTCTAAACATAATTAATATCAGTTATGGCAGGTATCATAGCTTTGAGTGCTGTTTGATCAATCCTGATATGGTGTGCGTGGATGAAGCTGTGTCTGGCAGCTAGTACAAATGTCATTATTATTCTGTCTAAACATAGTTAATATCAATTATGGCAGGTATCATAGCTTCAAGTGCTGTTTGATTAAACCCGACATGGTGTGTGTGTGTGTGTGTGTGTGTGTGTGTGTGTGTGTGTGTGTGTGTGTGTGTGTGTGTGTGTGTGTGTGTGTGTGTCTGGCAGCTGTTGTATGTTGCCGATTTTGTCTCCAGGAAGCTGTGGATTGCGGCTTGTGATCGAAGTTTACTGATGCTTGTGTATTAGGAAGAGACATTTGGTGTTTTAGCCTGCATCCAGGGGAAGGGAGTGGATAAAAAAAGAAGTTATGTCTTACCATAACGTTCCATCTGTATAGTTGATCCTCGTTCAGTCATTACGTATCGGTTCCGACCTAGGAACTGAGCCGGCCATTTTCCAAGCTCGCGTCAGCTTCAAACTCTCGAGCTAAACTCTTACCCACAATCCCCCTCTCCCTGTTACCCCAGATTGAGTTTGCAAGTCAAAATCAAAGAAGGTAGAGGCTACCTCTGGTCAAATAACCTAAGAGAACTGGATGGTGAGATCCACTAGAAACCACAGGAGGGGGAAGGAGGGAGGGTCGTAATGACTGAACGAGGATCAACAATACAGACAGAACGTTATGGTAAGACATAACTTCTTTATCTGATATTGTTAATCCTCGTTCATTCCTTACATATGGGACAGAGTCCCCAGCTACCTCTATTCTTGGGAGGCTCTCATGGAAGGACATTCCTGAGCACCATAGAACCGAAAGATGCTCTTCCTCTGGAGGCCAAATCCAATTTGTAATGATTGATGAAGGTATGAGGCGTAGCCCAAGTTGCAGCTGCACAGATGTCATGTAAAGAAGCTCTGGCATGGAAGGCAGCAGAAGTTGCCACCGACCTTGTTGAATGAGCTTTAATGGTAGTAGGCAACGAGATATTACGTTGTGTGTAAATAAAGGTCACACAGTCCTTCAACCATCTAGCTAATGTGACCTTAGCAACAGCCGATCTTAATCTAGGTCCAGAAAAGGCCAAAAATAACTGGTCAGATTTATGAAAGGGTTTAGTCCTGTTTAGGTAAAAATGGAGTTGCCTGTGTATATCAAGGGTATGTAGGCAATACTCTCCTCTGTTTGAATGGTTGGGAAAGAAAACTGGCAATTCAATGGCTTGATTAATGGACATTTCAGAGATCACTTTAGGCAGAAATGACGGATTAGTTCTCAGAGACACTCTCTCTATGAAAAATCAAGTATGGACTCTTAATACATAAAGCTTGAAGTTCAGAAATACGTCTGGCAGAAGTAATAGCGACCAAAAAGTACAGTTGTGTACACTTACCATAAATGTAGATGTTCGAGTGTATTCACTGTTGCAGTCATTACATTTGGGTAATCCTGCTGGCAGGTTGCCCTCAGTCGGACTGAATTCCAAAGTCCTGGGTCCTGCGTTGGCCGCTGTCACCCCTTCCCTGATGTCAGGTCGTCAGGGGTATAAAAGATGCGGCCGATGCCATTTTCTTTAGTTTTTCCTGCCCCAGATGTCAGGTGCCCCCTAAAAGGGTAGCCAAAATTTATATACATATAAATACATGCTCCAATATAAACTTTACCTTCATCTACAAGCAAATACACCACATATGCTGTATAAATCAGAGAAGGAAAGATAGGTTCCATCAGAAGAAAAGGGGGGGATGGCGGGTGGGTAACCTGGACTGCAACAGTGAATACACTCGAACATCTACATTTATGGTAAGTGTACACAACTGTACTATGTTCTGTGTGTTTCACTGTTGCAGTCATTACATTTGGGTAGAGTCCCAAAGATATGTATGGGATGCTGGAGCTAAACAGCATTAGGAGCGGCTATGAGGCCCTGCAGAAATGCAGTGGCAAAGTTTGCCCTGGATTTAGAGTAGAGTGGCAGATGGAGTTCAGTGCACACCTTTAACAAGCACTATCAAGTAGCAGCCTCTAAAATGTCCTTGATTGGAACTCCCCTGAGAAATGCTGCTGAAGTGGCTGCAGCTCTAGTTGAATGTGGCCTAATGCCCTTAGGCACTGGCTTGCCATGGTGTAAGTAGCAGAAATGAATGCAGTGGCATATCCACTTTGAAATAGTCTGCTTTGAGATAGCCCTTCCTTGTGATCCTGCAGCATATGCCACTAGTAATTGTTCTGTCTTTCGGAAAACTTTGGTTCTGTCCAAGCAGAATCTAAGCTGTCTGTGTACGTGCAAAGAATGCTGAATTCTCTCCCCCTTGTTCTGTGGATTTGCATAAAAGGTTGGCAGATGAATAGTTTGGTTAAGAGTCACACTGGACACCACCTTAGGCATAAATGTTGGGTTTGTCTTCAGAGAGACCCTGTCTGGATAAAAAAGGGTTCCACAGCCATGAGTGCCTGAAGCTCTGAAACTCATCTAGCAGAAGTTATTGCTAGGAGCAGAGCTGTTTTCCAAGATAAAAACTTTATATCAGCCTTTGCTGCTGGCTCAAAAGGTGGCAGGGTGAGTTTTTCCAAGACATAGTTGAGGTCCCATGCAGGCATTGGTGATCTTCTTGGAGGCCTTAAGTTTTTGGCTCCTGTGAGGTACTGTTTTAGTAAGGGATGAGAAAAGATTGGTGGCTCTGTATTGTAATAAGCCAAAATGGCACAGGCAAGAATTTTAATAGATGAAAAAGATAGACCTTTGTCCAGCATCTCAGTTAAGTATTGCAAGATCTGAGGAATATTTGGCACAGCTGTATCAGTTCCATGTGCCTGATAACAAGCACAAACTCTCTTCCACTTTCCAGCATACGATATTCTAGTACTAAGCCTTCTGGCCTCCAAAATGACATCCATCACAGCTTTACTGAGAGGTGTGTTTTGTATGACTACATTATCCTCCATGCTGCCAGGTTTAAAGTCCTGAGTTGGCTGTGCAGGATCTGATTGTTTTGCTGGGACAGTAGATGAGGTATCTGAGGTACGGTCCAAGCTGGGCATTGAGACAAGCTCCTTAGTATTGGATACCAGTACTGGCGGGCCAGTCTGGGGCAATTAGTATCATCCTTGGCTTCTCCTGTCTGACCTTTAGGAGTACTTTGAGGAGGAGAGGCAGAGGGGGAAATGTGTATACTGATAGGGCGTCCACTTTCCATGCTTGTCTGTGATAAATCCTTGTGCAGAATCTTTTTAGTTGGTAGTTGTGAGGGGAGGCAAATAGATCTATGTCCGGGCATCCCCATTTCCTTGTTATCATGCTGAAGACTTGTGGATCCAGGTGCCACTCGTGGGGATCCATGAGGTTTCTGCTTAGGTCGTCTGCCAGAGTATTTTTCCTTCCTGGCAGGAATTGCGCCTGCAGGTGTACTTGGTAAGTCAATGCTGTGTCCCACAAAGTCATGGCTAGTCTGCAAAGAGGGTAAGAATGAGTGCCCCCTGCTTGTTTATTTACCACATTACCATGGTGTTCTGTCTTTATCAGTAGCTGTCCTGGATGTAGTAGGTCCTTGAAGGCTGTCAGGGCATTTTGAACTGCTAGCATCTCTTTTTGATTGATATGTAGATGCATTTGGTTTTAGGTCCATGCACCCTGAATGCATCTTCCTGCCATGTGGGCCCCCCAGGCATAATCTGATGCATCCGTTGTTAGTGTTTGCCTGACTGGGGGAAATGTGAATGGCTGTCCCTTCTTTTGGTGACAAGCCTGTGCCCACCATCGAAACTCCTGTTGCAGACAGGGAATGAGAGTAATCATAGTTTCCAGGCTGTGGCAATGTTGAGTCCAAACACTTTTTAGGTACCATTGAAGTTTCCTCATATGCAGTCTTGCATATGGAATTAGTAGGATACAGGATGCCATGAAGCCCAAAGCCTGCAGAATTTTTCTTGCAGATAACTGGGTCTTTGTTGCCAGCATTTTGAAATAGGTAGTCAGTTGCCTTTGTTTGTCTGGCGTGAGATAAGCCATCTGGGCAATTCTATTTAAGCTTGCACCCAGGACTATTATCTCTTGACAGGGTACTAGTTTTGATTTATTTTCGTTGACTGTGTACTCTAGGCATGTTTAAAGTTTTTTCACAAACGCCAGATGCTGCAGAAGAATGCCTTGTTCTCTGCTTGAATTAGACAGTCGTCCAAGTAAGGATATATTTGTATTCCTCTTTGTCTGCAGAATGCAATTACTGGTGCCAGGCACTTTGTAAAGACCCTGGGCGCAGCAGATAAACCAAAGGGCAGTGCAGAGAATTGGTAATGCATTGAGCCAGCCTTGAATCTGAGGTATCTTCTGCATATTTGTCTGATTGGGACATGCAGGTATGCCTCTTTTAGGTCTAAAGTCACAAGCCAAGCGTTCTTGCCCAGCATGGGCAGAAGCTGCTGCAAAGTCAACATCTTGAATTTTGGAATATCCAGGAATGTGTTCAAAATAGATAGGTCCAGTACTGGCCTCCAGGCCTTGTCCTTTCTGGGTACCAAGAACAGTCTTGAGTAAAATCCTTGTCCCTGCTCTTGAACTGGTACTAGTTGAATGGCTCCCATGTCCATGAGGGATGAGACTTGTTTTTGTGCCTCTGCCCATTGATTTTTTGGCAGATCTGGCCAGCCATTTGTTTTTGGCAGGGTATGGAAATGGAACTTGTAGCCTTGTGGCATGATAATTAAGACCCACTTGTCCTGGGTTATAATGTGCCAATTTTGAGAAACAAAAGTGTTAATTTTCCCCCTAAGGGGGCTGCCAGGAGATAAGTGCTTGGTGCAGGCAGGGGGAAGTCATTGGGACTGTTTTCTGAATGGTTGTGATTTGTCTTCTCCAACTTTGGAGGTAGAAGCCCCCCATTGTTTTGAGCGGAATGAACCTTGCGCCTGGGATCTGCTTCTAGGGCGTCTGGGTCTGCCCCTTTGAGGTCTGTCTGACACAGGAAAGGATCAATTCTTTGTTGGCCAGTGTCTACTAAACCTAGGTGGCTGTACTTGTAAAAAATATTTGACCGTTTGCATAGATTTAGCTTTGTCCTCCATTTTCTTTAACACCTCTTCTGCCTTAACACCAAACAAAGTATCATGCTGTAAAGGTGCATCTAAAAATTTAACTTTAACATGATCAGGCAGATTTTGTTCCTTTAACCAAGCATGCCTCCTAATTACAGAACCTGTAACTGCGGCCCTGCAGGAGGCCTCTAAAGAATCAAAACCACATTGCAAAGTATGCTTTCCAACTTGTTCAGCTGCATGCAATAAATCCTGCATTTCCTTGTTTTCTGCACATTCAGAGTTTAACAACATTTTCTGTTTAAGCAATGCCATGACATGACATGTTGCTATATTTGAGCATATGAAACTGACAGTTTAAGGCCCTTATAACCAAGGTAGCAGGTGTGTAAACCTTTTTTCCCCATCTATCCAGTGCCCTAAAATCCCTGTCAGAGGGGGTAGGGGGTTTTTGCAGCAGAAGCCTTAACTCCTTTGGGACCCTGAGAAATAGTTTTGGGGTCTACAGCAGGGTTTTTAAAAAGGAATTTATGTGAGTCAGGAACCCTGTAATATCTGTCAGGCTTAACAGGAGCTGGAGGTAAGGAGTCAGGGGTAAGACTAGACTCCAAAAACACATCATCTACAATGTCTAACACAGGAGGGATGGCTACTAGCTTGTGTTGAGGTAGTATCAGGAAATCCCTGAGCCTCTTTTTAGATTCTGAAAAATCTTGGCTCTCCCAGTGGAAATGCTCCCACATGGTATGTAAGGTTTCCCCAAAAGAATAGTCCTCTGGAGGAGAAGCTGAAGGCATAAATTCTTCAGCATCAGAATCCTCATGGGGGGGGGGGGGGATATTCCTGATCAGAAGAGGAATCAGAAGAAATGGAAACCTGATCTGAAGATTCATGATCAGTCTCTTGGCTAGGCCTCTTATCAGGCGGGGGATGGGAACCCCTGATCAAGGTAATCAAATCTTCGGCCATTTTGAGCATCTGCTTTTTGGGCATGGAGGCCTGTCCACGTGGCTCTTGAGTTTGCTTCTTTGCCTTTGAAGGTGCTTTAGTCTTTGCCTTTGAAGTCGGTTTAATGTATAGATGTTTAGGTCTGAATACACCCTCAGAAGCCAGTGCCTGCTCAGCGGCTCTGGACCCATCTGAAAGAATAGCGTCCGAGGCTCCAATACCTTGAGTTTCCAGTGGCATAGCCGACTCCACGTGGGAGTCGGTAGCGGCCTGCGACTCTAAAGTAGCGGGCGTCAGGGGCTGTGAAAGTGCCTCACTGAGAACCGGCAATTGACTTAGGAGAAGCTTCATCGTCGGTTTTGGTCCTCGGTTGTCTAGCTTTTTCTTTCCATTTTTTGTGAACTCCAGTAGTCGGGTGGCTTTCCGACGACATTTCTGGATAATTAAACCTGCGTCCAAAGTAGTTTAATCCAAAATCATACCAACGCTTAATAGTGCATTGGTTAAATCTAGCATAAAACCGACAACCTGAAAAGTTATGGTCAGGGCCTAGGCAAGGAATACAGTAAGAATGAAAGTCCTTATGAGGTATTTGCTTCCCACAAGACATACAATTATTAACCTTTTCTGACAACGGTCTGGAGCAAGAAAAAAGTTTCCCCAATGGGGTACTTAGCTTTATAGAAGACTTAGGATCTGAAACTCGAACTCAAAAATCTCAGGAGTCTGCCAATTGGCACTTGCGAACTGCTTCTGCTTCGGGCACCGCACGGCAAGAAAGACTAAAGAAAATGGCGTCAGCCACATCTTTTATACCCCAGATGACCTGACGCAGGACCCAGAACTTTGGAATTCAGGCCGACTGAGGGCAACCTGCCAGCAGGATTACCCAAATGTAATGACTGCAACAGTGAAACACAAAGAACATCAAGGTTTTCCATGGCAAATACTTGAGGTCGCAAGAAGAGGCTAGTTCAAAAGGCACCATTGTCAGAGCTTGTAGAACTAATGATAAATCCCATGGTTGAATAGGTTCTCTAAAAGGTGGCTTCAGATGATTCACACCTTTTATGAAGGTCTTGCACAATTTATGGGACATAAGAGAGGAATCTTGGACACCCTCATGAAAATTAGAAATTGCAGCCAAATGAACTCTAATGGTAGAGGCCGATAGACCCGATTGAAACAGGTCGGCCAGATAGTCTAGTATTAAAATAGACACTGGTGCTGAAAAGGGGTCTACTTGTTTATCTTTCAGCCAACAGGTAAATCTTTTCCACTTGCTCAGATAAGTAATTCTAGTGGAGGACTTATGAGATGCAATGAGAATATCACGTACTGGTAAAGAAAGATCATTCTGCCTGGCGATTAAGGGAATTGGAGTAGCAAGCCATTAGCTTCAGGATGTTCAGGTTGGGATGAACCAGGTTCTGTGGGTGTGAGATCAACTCTGGGATTGGATGGAGGATCCATGGTCAATCTAGTAGGTGAGGCCAAAGGAATGGGAACCAAATTTGCCTTGGCCAATATGGTGCTATGAGGATTACCTTGTTCAACTGCCAGGCTTTCTTCAGAAAATGGGGAATGAGAGGAAAGGGCGGAAATGCGTAGAGAAGACCTGAAGGCCAATCGTGGACTAGAGCGACCCTGAGTGACTGTCCCAGAGGGGGAAATCAGGCTGCATTTGTATTTGGCCGGGGATGCAAAGAGGTCGCAGCAAGGACAGCCCCAGCGGTGGAAGATCTCTGCTGCTATCAAGGGATTCAGGGACCACTCGTGAGGTTGCAGAATGTACCTGCTGAGTCTGTCGGCTATCACGTTGGAACTCCCAGGAAGGTGCGTTGCTAGAAGAACGGCTGGTAGCCATTGCTCATTGCCATATCCTCATGGCTTCTCGACAAAGGGGGTAAGATTTGGTTTTACCTTGCTTGTTGATGTACCAGACCACCGCCATGTTGTCTGATTGAATCGCAATTGTTCCAGATGGCAGCAGGGGATGGAATGGTTGCAACGCCAGAAGCACCGCCCTCAGCTCTAGAACATTTATATGCAGATGGGCCTCTGGTTGGGACCAAGTGCCTTGGACTGTCTGTCCCTGACATAGCCCCCCACCCCATCAGGGATGCGTCCGTGGTCACTGTGGCCTTGGGTTGCTGGGGGGGAAAGGAGCAAGACCATTGAGAGAGACTGTGTGTCATCTACCAATTTAAATCCTGTTTGCACCTGTGGGTTACTCGAATCATGGCTGAAAGAGGATGCTGAAAAGGATACCATTGGGTGAGCAGTAGCCATTGTAGAAGCCTCATGTGAAACCTGGCAAGGGGAACAATGGTGATGGAGGCTGCCATGGAACCCAACAGCTGTAGAACCAAGTGAGCAGTGGATTTTTCCTTTGAAAGGAGTGGAATTAGTTGTTGCTTTATCCTTAAAATTCTGTGCTCTGGAATAGCAGCTCTGCAGTTTTTTTGTGTCCAAGATAACCCCTATGAATTCTGTCAAATGATATAGGGTGAGATTGGATTTCTGCCAGTTTATGGTTATGCCTAGCCTTTGAGCAGCGAGGAGAGAGTATGCCGGGGCTTTTTCCAGTAGATGTCTGGTGTGGGCGGAAATGAGCCAGTCATCTACGTACGGAAACACCTGGAATCCTTGAAGTCACAAGTGAGCTGTGACAACTGCCATGCACTTTGTGAACACTCTGGGAGCTGTAGAGAGTCCAAAGGGCAGCACTCTGAACTGGTAGTGACTGGCTCCCGCACGGAAGTGCAGAAATCTTCTTGAGGCCTGTCCACCTTTATGTGGTAGTACGCATCTTGAAGATCTATAGAGCACATCCAATCGTCTATTTCCAAAAGTGGGAGGATAGACTGTATACTGACCATCCGGAATGTTTGTACTCTCACAAACTTGTTCAATACACTGAGATCCAAAATTGCTCTCTAGTCCCCGGTTTTCTCTGGCACCAAAAATAGTCTTGAGTAGAATCCGGATCCCATCTGGTCTGGAGGGACTATTTTGATGACTCTTTTTCTTAGCAGCTTTTCTATCTCTAGTGCTGCTTCTTCCCTTTGACTGGGTGGAATGTCGGGAAGATTTTTTGAAGGGACGGGACAAAGATTGAAGGGGATATGATAACCTCTGGTTATGATCCTTTGTACCCAAGAATCGATGGTGATGGTTAGCCAGGCAGAAGGGTACAAGGAGAAACGTCCCCCAACCACCTCCAGAGGAAAGGAGTTGGGCCGCTCTTTAGGCACGCTTGTAGGGTTGGCCAGGGAAAGAATCCCTGGAACCCTGGTTACACGGTCCCCCTCTGCGCCGAAAGGAATGTCTTTTCCCTGTGAGTTTCTCCCTCTGCCTCTGGGGAGAACTCGACCTGTGTGTCATGTTAAGGACCCTGAGATTTCTTGAATCAAATCTTCCCATTCTACTGGTTTTGGGAGAAAGCACATTGAGGGGAAGAATAATGGTCACCTACAGCAGAAAGGGTCTTACCATCTTGTTCACATCTGGCCAGTGTGCTTTTAACTTTGGGCCCAAACAATGATGAGGGCTCAATGGGGGCATTAAGAAAGAAAGAATTGAAAGGTTCCGCAAAGTTGCACAAGCGCATCCAGGCATGTCGTCTCAAGACCGCAGCTGAACCCGCCGCTCTAGCTGCTCCTTCTGATGCGTGAGATATCATTCGCATAGAGGAGTTAGATATAGACTCAATGGTGGCCAGCTGAGAGGCCACTTTGTCACGGACCTCATCAGACACTGCACCAGCCAAGGTTTCAGAGAGCTCAGAAACCAGATCCCTTTGAAGCCTGGTAAAATGTGCCATATAATTCAGGGACTTGATAGCAAAGGTCGCTGAAGCAAAAGTGCGCTTCCCTATTCTGTCCAGGGCCCGGGACTCTCTGTTAGGTGGATGGACAGTCTGGCTTTCTCCTTCTGCCAGATCCTTTTTTGTTGCGGTCGCCACCACCAAAGCATCTACAGGAAGACCTTTGGACCAATGGGGATCTGAAACAGGGGGGGGGACAAGATCTTATCTGGCCGCCAGGGAATTGCTTCAATAGTATCAGGGGCCTTCCAAGCACGCTGCACGATGAACTTGACAAGTTCATCAGCAGGTGGAGTAACTCAGGAGGTAGGGTGCCGGGTGCAAAAAGCCTGCAGGAACAAAGATTACTCAGGGGTCGGATTAGAGGGCTGACAGTCACCTCTCTGTTTCAGGATTTCAGGGATATCACCAAAGGATACCTCAGAGGGTGACCGAGGGGATCCTTCCCCCTCATCGAAATCTGTGTCTTCGGTGAGAGACTCCTTTGTGGAGTCCATGTGCTTCCTCTTACATGAACTTTTCCGGTGGACCTCCCCAGCGGGAGAAGCTGGGAAAGACAATGGAAATGGGGATTCCTGAGGGAATATGTCCTGAGGCCCTTGCACCCGGTGTCACTAGCTACGACTTGTGAAACCAGTGTACCAGAGGAGGGCGGAGGTATAGACACAGTCCGGTATCACCAGCAGCAGCGAAAGCCTTCTCCATCAGTTGGAAGGCTGGTCCACCCGGAGAGGAGTGTATGTCAAGGACAGGGGGCACTCCTCCCCTAAGTGACTCAGCCTGCCGACTCGGAGTCCCTGGATGGCTTTGGAGCAGCAAGCTATGCGTATCACAGCTGACATCCTGGGTCATAGCAAAACTTTCCTGCCACAAAGGCAACTGCGGTTCCTTAGTGAGATCCATAAAGGGAACCGCAGAAGGGGAAGACTGTACTATATCCATGGACTTCAAAGGCAATGAAGGAGGAGAATAAGAAGGTGTCTTTGGAGATGGGTGAGCACCTCCCAAGGAAGGATAGTTCCTGGGGGTTGGAATACCTCTGGCCAAGAATGCCTGGTCCATAAGACGCAACACATCATGTTCAGAAAGGCTTCTAGTGGACCTCACAGAGACTGAGGGAGAAACAGGCCTGTCCACAAAAGACGCAGACTTGGTGCCCATCTCATCTGATCGCACCGAGGACAACGGTGCCGAGAAAGACTGAACTATTGTAGTCTGCACCGAAGAAGTCATCGGTGCCGATGTCACTGTCTGCACCGACACAGGGATCGGTGCCAAAGTGGTTGTCAGTGCCGAAACTGGAACCAACACAACTGGAGACAGTAATAAATGCCTCGGTTCCAAGGAACATCTCAGAGCCGACGCGGTCAAGGTCTGTGCCGACTGAATGGTCGGTGCCAATATAGTGGTAAAGGTCTGAACAAAGGAGCCCCTCGGTGCCAATATGTACAAGCCTGCAGGAGAGGACGGAGCCGAAATCACTAATGGAGCCGAAGGCCTCGGTGCCGAAGGTCTGGGCACAAAAAGCACTGGGGCTGACTGAGAGAGCTCCAGAGCCAAAACTTTAGCCTTTTTAGATTTTAGTTGGTGAGAGTCCCCAGCCGGGGACAAAGGCAAGGATTTAGCCTTAGTAGAAACATCCATTTTCTTATGGGCTTTAGGAGGGGTTGAGACCTCTGACCCAGAAATAGCCTCTGAAAAGGGAGATTTTAGAAGTCCCTTCAGTATCAGCTTCCACAATCAGAACACCGCTTAAACCCCGGACTACCCTTTTTATCTGCCATATTAACAAATAGAAAAGTACCAACAATGGTACAAGAGAGCACCTGAATGTATGAAAAAGAAAAGGAAAGGGATTACCAACGATTGTAAGGAGAAATTACCTTGCGGTAAAAAGGGTAAGTAAAGGACAGAAAAAACCTGAGGAAATTATGAACGCTAGATGCGACAGGGCAAGAGACAATAAAAAAATCAACTTTTCTGATAGAAAAGTAATTTGTAAAGCAATTAAACAACAAATGACTGTACTTAGCTCAAGAGAAGTAGCTTGACATGACTGGATGGCAACGCGGCAAACGAAATCTGGGGTAACAGGGAGAGGAGGATTGTGGGTAAGAGTTTAGCTCGAGAGTTTGAAGCAGATGCGAGCTTGGAAAATGGCTGGCTCGGTTCCGAGGTCGGAGCTGATACCCATACGTAAGGAATGAACGAGGATTGACAATATCAGATCAGTGATTTGGGATATTTTGGCAGAGAATAGTTTGTTTATACATCTGCTGAGTAACAGGTGGGAAGGCTGGAAGAATGTGTTATCTCTTGTTGTGGCAGCTTGTTAGGAGGTTTTTTTTTTTTTTTTTTTTTTGATCTGTTTGCTCTCCATTCTTTTCCTGGCTGCTGCCTCTCTGAAAGGGGGGAATTTAGGCTTGAAGTTGCAGTGAAGTGAAGGTTTGCTTCAGGTGCATCGCGAGCCTCTGGTATGCAGTACACAGACACACTAACAGAAACAGATGTTCCCAGGTTGCTATGGTAATGGAGACAGAGTGACGATAATGC
The DNA here is from genome assembly GCF_019279795.1 of Protopterus annectens. NCBI lineage: Eukaryota > Metazoa > Chordata > Ceratodontiformes > Protopteridae > Protopterus > Protopterus annectens. Next base: position 423,854,480 of record NC_056745.1, on the reverse strand, counting down.
TTAACGGCTCTGAGGAACCTACGAGACGATTCTCGGCAATGAAGTTTTTCATTTAAAAAAATTATATATATATATATATATATATATATATATATATATATTTATATAAAGGGCTGTCTTACACCACATCTACGCATATAGATGGTCTCCCAGCACTTTGTTTATCTCATTAAGTTGATTCTTGATAAAAAAATATAACAATAAGAGCAGTTTTATATTTAAAATGTATTTTGGTCCAAAAACATAGGACTTACATAACAGTGGAAGTCTGAGTTATTGTGAAAGACTAAGAGCACTTGGTCTTGTGCAGTACCCTTTGCAGTGGTCTGGGAGGTGATCTTGCTTGGACGTGTTGTGCATATGGGGATAGCTGATTCTAGGGGTGTTTAGGGTTGCCGGGAAGTGCTAGAGAGTCATCAGATTTTCTTCATGGAAATATCTGTAGGAAAGGAAGGTGTGTTGTGTGGTTCACTGACAGAGTGACCACTGCATGGAACAGGCTGGTAAAATGGAACATGACAAATATTGGTTTGGATATTTTAAGAACAGCCTGGAAATACACCACATGAACTTGTGAATGGTATTCTGGAAAAACTGGATGGGCATTGTTGCCCGTGCTTGAAGTACTGGTGTGCATGTATATGTAAGGATGGAAATGCACTTATAACAAACAAGAAACTAGAAGGGTCTCATAATTTAAAGTCTATGGACTGCATAAACATGCTTGGAAGGAGCTAATAATAAGAATAAGCATTACAGCTTGTGGTCTCTCAAATAACTAAGCAACAGCCAAAAAAAACCCCACACACAATAGTTATGTAATGCATGATTTTAGTAAATCTAGACAAACTATATAACCGTCATATAAGATGAAGCAGTCTGCTGAATTTAGATATTAAAGACAGGATTTAATAACATGGGCTTGTGTATAATAACAGTACTGTCTTAACTTGTCATAAATGACATACACTACATTGAACATTAAGGGAAAGCATGATGATTTTCTTATATAAGTACATATGCATAACAAGTCATGTAATTGCTTGAACTTGAATTGTGGTTTCGCAACCCATCTTGACCATACATAATACGTAAGCTGTTACCAAGGTAACTAATGTTTTATACATGACATCAAAGCTGTTCAAGGGATACACTAGAAGCCTGAACTAGGAATGTCACAGAATGTTAACAGTCACATTCTGAACATATAGTATTAAATTGACAATAATCACTCAGTTTAACCTTTGCTAATTATACAAAATGGAAAGTTGCCATTTAAATCTAAAAACTTTCAGTATATGCCATAAAATGGCAACTTATGAATATGGAAAGGGAACTTGTAATCATTAATCACAATAAGTGAATTTGTTGTTTTTAATCTATAATGCACTCATTTTATAATAAGAAATGACAGATATGAAAATCCTTGTATGTAGGAAATATGGGGGGGGGGTGCACTGATAATTAAAATGCACTAACTTTCATCAATGTTCACATAAAACAAACTTGATGCTCTAAGTAAGTTAGCAACAAAGTGATTACTTAAATGTTGGCAAACAATAAATATAACTTCTGATATATCTAGTAAAATACATTGTATTATAAACATTAGGTATAAATATTATTACCATCTATATTAAGTAAGAAGTTTTGAAAGACTTCATCAATAAGGGTGAATATGTTAAATAACTGTGTGCTATAATCTTTTATTGAGGTTTTATATATGATACATCCTACTTTACTATGATTCAATTGCTTGGCATCTATCTTTCATGTAAATATTAACTGTTTATACAATAAGTAGACATTTATATTGTATTAGAATTCTGTCTAATCTGCGATATCTGTTCAAAATAATATAAACATTGCTTATTCCTATTACAAATATTCTCCATATGATAATTCAATTTATGGAGCTCAGATGTTCTGGATTGTCAGAGTATGAGTGATAATCTGATGGACTTAGGTTTATCCATCAGATTAGGAATGATTTTCATTCCATGGCTAATGCGGATCTTAGTTTTGTTAACATTCATTAATTTAAATTTATTTCACAAAAACATTTATAGTATGCCTGACCAAAACATTACTTTATTGGTAAACACTCAAAGTATAAAGCTGATAACTATAAAGTATATGTTTGAGTGCTTAGAAGTTATCAGAGGAAAATGTTTAATAGCAACAATAAAACAAAAAATACATAGTCTAAATAACCTAAGATGGATTTAACTTTATTATCTTTAAATGCCAATGGCTTAAACAATCCTAGCAAGAGATCAAATCTACTGAAATATTTAAAACTGAACAAAGCACAAACTGTCTTCCTTCAAGAAACTCATTTCAAAACAAATGACAATTACAAATGGAATCCTAAGGAATATATGATATTGGCATAATCCACTTATAAGACAAAGACAAAAGAGGTAAAATTTTTATGGAAAACAAATGTGAATAACCCAGAAATCATTTATAAGTACGAAGATAAAGAAGGCCTTATGGCATTAGTAATAGTTAAATATAATAACAGAATATGGACCCTAGCCAGTTTATACATGTTCCCATGTATTGGAACAGGAACTGTTAAAAAACACTTGGATTTCATTTCCAATAGTTATAAAGGCCACTTAATATTAGGAGATTTTAACTGTATGTCTGATATTCCTGAAACTACAAATAAAAGACCATTGCGTATATCTGCTTTATCAAAAGCTTTAAACAAGTGGGTAGAATCATTTTATCTTGTAGATACTTTCAAATTTAAAGAAGATACATCTTTGTTGTTTTCCCATCAAGATCACAGATTTGGTACCCAAACTAGAATAGATAAAAAATTTGCTGCCCATGACATATACTCTAAAATTATTAATTTCTCAATCACCCCCTGCCCCTTTTCAGACCACAATTCATTGATACTAAAACTTCAAAATGGGTACAAACCATCAATCTTTAACTCCAGAATTCCAGTATATATAACTAAAATTAAAGAGTTCAACCCCTGGTTATTATCTGAATTACAGTTCTTCTTAGATATTAAATTACACCACAGAGATAAAATAATAATATGGGACTCATTAAAAGCTTACATATATGGTAAAACCCTAACTTGGTATAAATAAAATCAGAGAATGGGATTCTGAATTATTAGATCTACAATCCAAACTTTTGTCAGTAAAAGCAGAAAAAAAATCAAAATCATTTGGAGATGAAAAAGAAAGTAGAAGTATTAAATAATAAATACAATGAAATTCTAATGCATAAAACTAGTTTAGCTTTAGAAAAACTAAAAATTAATACCTTGAACACTTCTCCCAAATATCTGCATAATTTATCCATAAGAATCAAATCATGGAAACAGGGAGAATTAAGTTTTCCTGATATTGATGCTTTTATATATGTTTCTATAGCTAAAACAATCTCAGATTGGATGTCCAAATTGTTCTGCAAATTGGAAAAAAATTACTAACTGTAATATCAATAAATGAATTTGATTTACAAAACAAATTTCAAACATCTAAAAACAATTTGCCATGGCACATATTATGTATCAGTATGCAATATAAAATAACTAAACCCACTAAAACTCATATGATTAACTATTACATTGACCCGTTTAGGGAAATTATTAATACAAATATAGATTTAAAAATTTGGTTTGATCTTTTGACACCATTTATAGTCACGAATAACTTTCTACATAAAATATATAGACAATTATTAATTCCTGGGAACAGAAAGAATTTTTTTATTGGCTCCAATGCATCAAAGAACTAAATGTTTTAGATATGTAAGTAAAAAAACAACACACAAAATTCCACAACAGGACTGGCTAACTTTACCGAGTATTCTGTCATACTCGCAAGATTTAAGTAGAATATAAAACAACACCCAAAACCTCATATTGGAATACATATAACAAAAGGACACTCAATACAGTTAACTGAAGATATTAAAACAAATATCTTATTATCGATAAAAAATACATCCTTTACACAGTACTGGAAAGTTTTTAATTAGAAATGCTTGCACAGAGCATTTTTAACCCCAGATAAAATTAGTAAAATTAACTCTTCCATAAAAGGAATATGTTGGAGATGTGAGCAAGTACACAATGCAGATTGGAACCACATTTTCTTTGATTGTGTTAAAATTAAGCCATTTTGGAATGGTATTAATAACTTTCTAAAAGCTTTATTTAATGAATCATTTTATTTAACTAAAGCTCTTGTATTATTAAATGTGAACAAGGCTCCTCATTTGAATAGGTCAAACATGTATATGGTATGGACTATACCTGCAATTTCAAGGAAGTGTATAACAAGAAGTTAAAATACAAACACAATACCAACTTTGAAAGACTTCTACAGCCTACTGAAGACCACAGCATTGTTGGAAATTAAAATTAAAGAACTAAGAATTTATTCAACGCAATTTATCAACACCCTTGGGGAAAAGTCTTATCGTTGATTGACACTATACAATAATTGATCAGACACTCTGATAATGGATTAGACATACTTATAAAGTAATTGTATACATTAAGATCTGTTAAAGTGTCAGGCTAATGTAAACAGTGTGCATAGTTATTTAAGATGTTATGTATAAATTCTATGGAATTCACTCAAATGTATTTGAAAAATAAAAAAAAAATTTTTTGAGAAAAAAAAATGAAGTACGTGGGGATAACTGATGACGCCACTTCTTTGATATGCAAGTCTCCAGCATTGTCAAAATATGTAAATCAGCCACTAAAGTTACATTTTTTTTCCTGTCTTCACCTGATGGTCCAAGCTTTTAATCTCACTGCTATTTTTTAGACCGATTTTTTTTTTTACTGTACCCTTTACACAGACCAAGCATCCAGCCTCATTGCAAACTAGAACAAATATAGGTTGGCCTAATTTATCTGTAATTCTGCACATAGAAGTCACCACTCTCAACTACTCATGACCCAAAAATGGCCATCTTTTTAGGCACAAACTTGACTGCTACCAACTACCCACAAATTTTTAGATCTTATGCAGTTATCACTGCACCGATTCAGGAAATGGTACACCACCTTAGGAATCTAAGGTTGTTAGGAAATTTCCTCATAAAGAAAGACCAGACATACCAACTCCCATAGGAACATTTTACTCAAAATCTCAGTGGGCCACACCTGGAATAAATTCCCTCTTCCCACACAGCAGTGAAGAGCACAGTCTCTATTACTAAAAAACTCTTGCTTTTCATATTAATGTAGAAATGTTATTTACAGATGAATTTCATACTACCAACATTTTGTTCCTCCACCCATTCAATGCCAGTGAATTGTATATGACTTCTATAGCAATCCCATGAACAGCTAGCTGATGTACCCAGTTTACTAGGCAAGTTGGGAATAGAAAAAAGATTGGCAGGTCTTTCTTCTGTATCAAGCTAGGAACAGAAAAATTCTAAACTTTGCAATAAAAAGTTGATGGTACAAGCCAGTGCCAGCTTTAGCGTTTGTTTTTGCTGACTGTAGAACTCTTCCATCTCTGACTGCAAAGTATATAGTCAGCCTGATTTCAGTTTTTCTTATCTGGTGAAGGACATGTGTAAAAAGATCTCGGAGCCGACGCGGTCAAGGTCTGCGCCGACTGAACGGTCAGTGCCGATATAGTGGTAAAGGTCTGAACTGAGGAGCCCCTCAGTGCCGATATGTAGAAGGCTGCAGGAGAGGACAGAACCGAAATCACTAATGGAGCCGAAGGCCTCGGTGCCGAATGTCTGGGCACTGGAAGCACTGGGGCTGACTGAGAGAGCTGCGGAGCCGAAATTTTAGCCTTTTTAGATTTTGGTTGGTGACAGTCCCCAGCCGGGGATGAAGCCAAGGATTTAACCTTAGTAGAAACATCCATTTTCTTATGGGCTTTAGGAGGGGTTGAGACCTCTGACCCAGAAATAGCCTCTGAAAAGAGAGATTTTAGAAGTCCCTTCTGTATCAGCTTATTTTTCCTTTCTAACAAAGTTCTATTAGAAAACTTTTCACATATAGTACAAGGTGGTTCAACAGATAAATGGGAAGCTCCCAAACAATAAACACAAAGAGTGTGCATCAGAAGTAGGCAGTTTGTGTCCACAATCAGAACACCGCCTAAACCCCAGACTACCCTTTTTATCTGCCACATTAACAAATAGAAAAGTACCAACAATGGTACAAGAGAGTACCCGAAGGCATGAAATAGAAAAGGAAAGGGATTATCAACGATGGTAAGGAGAAATTACATTGCGGGTAAAAGGGTAAGTAAAGGACAGAAAAAACCTGAGGAAATTATGAATGCTAGATGCGATAGGGCAAGAGACAATAAAAAAATCAACTTTTCTGATAGAAAAGTAATTTGTAAAGCAATTAAACAACAAATGACTGTACTTAGCTCAAGAGAAGTAGCTTGACACGACCGGATGGCAACGTGGCAAATGAAATCTGAGGTAACAGGGAGAGGGGGATTGTGGTAAGAGTTTAGCTCGAGAGTTTGAAGCTGACGTGAGCTTGGAAAATGGCCGGCTCGGTTTCGAGGTCAGAACCGATACCCCATACATAAGGAATGAACGAGGATTAACAATATCAGATCTTCATTTTTTAAAAGCTTAAGCCACGCCCACTGGGAGTTAAAGGCAAAAGAGCTGTACCAGAGGGAATGAGTTAAAGAAGAACGAAAAATCATCTAGGTGAGTAAGATACGAGTTCAATAATATTTCAAGTGAATATGCAATGGATAAGAAGAATAGCTTTAAGAGATTAGACTAGGTGAATAGGTCATAGTGGATCTGAAGAAATACAGACAGTAGTTTTTTATATGGTTCACGAGGTGGCATCAAAAAATATCCCAAATAGAAAGAAGATGAAAAAGGCAAATGGTTGTCTGTGGGAGCTTTAGAAGTAACTAAGGAAAAAGAACAGGAAGAAATTGAGATAGTCAAACTGACTGTATAGTTTCAGAGAATAGCACAGAGATTTAAATAAACAGTGCCAAGAACTGGAAGAGCTGTTAATGAGCTGCTTACTGTAGTCATTGGTATGTTTTAAGAGTCCTTCTGGCTCCATTTGTCAATTGTGTGATTCTGAGCAAATCAATTAATTGACAATGCTTCCAGATTGCCCCTGAAAGGGGACACTTGGGTCCAGTGGGATTACATAGTTAAACATTTACAAAATAATAAAATTCATTATAGGAAGTTACTAGGCTATTTGCCCTGAGGCCCTTATAAGCCTAGCCAAGAGTTTAGCCCATGTTTAGACAAGTCAGCACCCAAAGCCCCTGTCCAGCAGGGACACGGTGGAATCCCAGAGGTGTATTTTCTGCTTCCCATCCAGTTATCCAGGTTGCATTTGAAAAGGAATAATGAGGTACTCTGCTTGACATGGAGAGGGAGTTTATTCCATAGATGGGGGAGTCTCTTTTCCACAAATCTGTCCCGCCAACAAGTCCTACTGATGTCACAAACCAGGTTGATGTCGCGTGTGCAGGTTACTCGAGTGGAGCTTGACTTGCAGATATGCAGCAGTCTCATCAAGGCGAGTTCTGAGATTGATTTGTATGCCAAATAGAGGTCACCTCTGTGGAGTCTGTATGAAACCGAGTAGAGAGACAGGGCTTTTAACCTATCTGTGTAGGGTAGATGCCTGAGGCCCTGGATTCTTCTCATGAGGAACCTCTGTGGTTTCTCCAGCTGCTGCATGTGTTTTGTGAGGTATATGCCGAAGGGGGCATTGTACTCAATAACTGGCCTTATAAGGGAAGAATACAGGGATGTTATGACCTCCTTGTCCCTGGATGAGATACCCTTACTTATGAGGTGTGCCATATAGAAAGCTTTCCGTACAACAGAAGCAACATGGTGATCAAAAGTCAGGTTGCTATCAACCTTGTTGCCCAAATTCATCATGACTAATTGCATGCTTAGGACGTTGTTATTAATGTGATATGTCAGGACATCACTATCCCTAAAGGGGATGATGATGCATTTTTTTGGCATTCAGCTTGAGGCCATGTTTCTGGCACCAGTCATTTGTTTGGGTGAGACCCTCATGGAGGATGCCCACATCACTTGGGGAATTGATGACCTCGCCCAGCTTGCAATCATCTGCAAACTTGGTCAGCCATAACCCACTGGTTTTGGCCTGCACTTCAGAGAAGTATATCCCGAATAATAGAGACTCCAAGATTGATCCCTGGGGTACACTGCTTGTTACAGGCCTACCGCTTGAGGTGACTTCCCCTATTTTGATTAGTTGGGTTCTATCAATGAGCCAGTTTGCTACCCATCTGATACCATATGGATTGATACCTAGTTGAGAGAGTTTGTCTACTATGCCCCAATGGGGAATAGTGTCAAAGGCCTTGGTCAGGTCAAGGTAGAGACAAGTCTTTGTCTCGTCCATGGCTTTGGTGACCGTCTCAAAGAAGTCGACCAGATTTAACAGACATGACCTCCCCTTGACAAAGTCAAACTGTGTGGAGTTGAGTATTTGGTGGTTGCCAATGTCTCAGTTAATGAGTTCCATAATAATCTGTTCCATGGCTTGCAGATCAGGTTAGTTAGGCTGATGGGTCTATAATTTCTCATACTGGTGGATGCTCCACCTTTGTGCAAAAGGGATGACAGTGGCTGTCCTCCACTTGGCTGGGACAAAGCCACTACTCAGGCTTTGGTTGAAAAGGGTGCCTAATGGTGCTCCAAGTTCCATGTCTGCGTTCATGTAGGATGCAGCCTGGAATGTTATCGGGTCCCATGGAGGTTGTATTTTTTGCCTTTGAGAGGGCAGTGATGACCTGTTCCCTAGAGATAAGGGGAGGAGGGCAGGTACTGGGGATGTCTTGATTTACTGATTGGGGGGACGGGGGGGGTGCTCCCCCCAATCTGTCAGCCAGTAGGTTGGCTATATCTACAGCAATTATGTATGTGGTGTCATTTACCACTGGTTCTGAACAGATCTGGGTGCTTCCTTTGAGATTGCGGACATATGTGAAGATGGCCTTATGATTGTCTCGAGCAGATGTGGCCAATTTGGACTCAAAGTTGGCTTTAGAGGATTTCACTAGTGCTCTTATTTGCTTGTTCAGGCTAACGACAGACTGACTCCAATTGGGCACCTGATCCTTCTAGGTCTTCCTGGACAGCAAATTTTTCCTTTTGTTATATAGTTTATTTATTGCAGATGTCCACCAGACAGGTTTACTCTTCCTTGCAGAGGATGATTTTGTCCTGTCAAGTATTCCTGATTCCATGCATCTATATAAGTGCTCGTATAGTACTCTGGTGTATATTTGGAAATTGGTGCCAGTTCCAACAGAGGGGGAGGGGGCTGTGAAGCTGTTTATATCATCCCTCAGGAGGTTGTAATCAGCTTTGGAGAAGTTTTTTTGTTTGACCCTAGCTAGCGGGGGGTCAGGGGAGATGCTGACTTTGAAAGTGACCACTTTATGGTCAGATCATACCAGGGAGGATGATACTGTAGGGGTGCTGCAGTGGTTACTCATGTTGGTTAATACCAAGTCCAAGATATTATCACCTCTTGTGGGGGTATCGACTAGCTGCTACAAGGCATTTGCATTGATAAAAATCAAGGAATGTCTGGACATTTGCATTCTGGCATGAGTAGTTTTTCCAACATATAGTTGGGTAGTTAATGTTGCCTATGATCAGGGTAAAGGGTTGAATCTTGATAGATTAAAAAAGAGGTCCAGACTGGAGTGGGCATCCTAAGTCAAGTTTGGAGGCCTGTAGCCAGCTATGATTTGAATAGGGGTCTTTGTCAATGGTTAACTGCACCTGGAGTGTCTCCTGTATGTCATACAGATTGACTAGCCTGGAGGTGTGTATGTGTCTTTAATATACATTGAAACTCCACCTCCTTTGGCTTTGCTGCCCACAGTTTGGGGTCTGAATGTATGATAGGATGACTAACCAGGTAAGGCTGGGGTGCTCGCCACAGCTTTGAACCAGTTTTCTGTGACTGCACAAATGTCAGCATCTTCCAGGGTTAAGAATGCTTGCAATGAGTACAGATTCATGTTTAGACTCCTAGTGTTTAACATAAAATAAAATAAACAGAAAATATCACACAAACATATAAAGTATTGTAAGAAGTAACACAGATGCACATTACAGGACTTCACAGAACCAAGAAATTATCAATACAGATGTAACAATATGACTTAGCAGTAAACAGTATCAATAATCTAGGAGCTTAAGCTAATGTCATCATCATCATCATCAGGCCCCTATTTTTACCATTTTCTACATCGGTTTGGGATATACTGTCACCATCTCTCTTGATTCAATGTCACACTCCTGCCTGACTGTCACAGATCTTCTTTCACACAATCTGTCCACCTCTTTGCTACACGTTCTTGTTTCCCCTTATCTTCTTCCTTTCTATCTCAAAAATTCACCATATTCTCTTCTGCTTTTCTGCACATGTATCTGAACCACCATAACCTGTTCTCTTTGATCTTTTCTGCAATTGGAGTTACTCTGGCCTCTACTCTTATGTCCTCATTTCATCTGTCCCACAATGTGCATCCTACTCTCAGGCACTTCATTTCCATCACTTCGAGCTTCCTCATCTGCTCTGCCTTTATTGCCCAGGTTTCTGTACCGTGCAGTAGTTCTGGTAGCATTATTGTTTTGTACACCTTACTTTTCAGCTTCTTTGGCATTCTTCTGTCATAGACTACACCTACTTTGATCCCTTCACTCAGACTTCCCTTCTCCACAACCACCCCTCCATGACACTTGAAACTATTTACCTGTTCCACTATCTTCCCTTCTATCTCAATCCTCAGCTTCTGATTTCCCCAATTTGCTGCCATTACCACTGTGTTATCTGTGCTTAGTTTCATTCCATGTGCTTTCAGTTTTGCATTCTGTTCTACTATTCTTTGTTGAAGTTCTTCCACAGAATCTGCCTGTAATGCCATATTGTCTGCATACAGCAACTTTGTTGATCTGTCCCCTCCGACGTGTTTGCTAATATAGTCCATCACCAGTATGAACAGCAGTGGGCTCACAGCTGAACCCTGGTGCACATCCACTCCCACTGGGAACCCCTCTGAGAGATCAAACACTGTTCGTACTAGAGCTATTGGGTCCTTGTACATAGCCTGCACTAATTCTACCAATGTTTCTGGGACTTCAAATTACTGCAGTACTGCCCAAATCAACTTTCTTTTGACCTTGTCATATGCTTTCTCCAAGTCTAGGAATGCCCAGTTGGACTCTTTCCTCATCTCTAGCTTCTTCTGAATTATCTCTTTCACTGTAAATGTCAGGTCAGTTGTGCTGCATCCTGATCTGAATCTGAATTGCGCATCTTAAATGGATACACAAAGTAGTAGAATGTATCAGTCACTCTCTCCAGAACTTTCATATAATGTGACAGAAGTCCAATGCCTCTGTACTACTCACAGTTCTGGATATCCTCTTTGTTCTTGGACACTGGCACAAGTATGCTTATTCTCCAGTCATCTGGGATATGTTTCTTTCCACACTGCTAGGAGTACCTTCAGGAGCCACTTCTGCCCCATCTCACCCAGCATCTTTATCATACCTGCTGTGACCTCATCTGAGACTGCTGCTTTCCCTAACTTCATTTTCCTTAGTGCTATTCTTACTTCTTCTAGGGTGGGCTCCTCTTCTCTCATCACAGGCTGTTTCCGGGGCAGTAAAGCTTCTGTAGGGTTTTCTTCATTCAGAAACTCCTAGAAATACTCCTTTCATCATCTGCCTTTGATGTCCTGTGGACTGGTGAGCAGGTTGTTGCTGGCATCCTTTATGAAGGGTATCTGACTATCATCTTTATCTTTCTGTCTTTGCTTGCAACCCGATATAGTTTCTTTGTGCCACCTACTGAGTCACTTTCCAGAAGCTGGTACAGTACTTCTGATGCCCTGTTCTTTGCTATTGCAACTCCTTTCTTAACTTCTTCATTAGCCAACCAGTATTCCTTCCTAACTTGATCAGTATTTTCTATCTCTCACTTTTTCCTGCACTCCTTTCTTTTGATGTCTTCCTGGACTTTTGCATTACACCACCATCTTTCCTTATGTACTTATTTCCATACCTGGCTCAGCCACATATCAGTTCTGTAGTCCTCACAAATGCTGTTTTGAGGCGCCGCCATTCTTCTTCAGCTACATCTTTTTCCTCCTCTTCTTGGGGTGCTACAGCCCTGAGTAATTCCTTGAATTGTTGTACTTTCTCTCCAGTCAAATTCCAGGTTTTCAGTCTGATCTCTGTTGACCTTAGAACTTTGTCTGACTACTGCTTGCAGCATGGCAACCAGTGTTTTATGCTGTGGGCCAACTGTTTCACTGGTGATGACTGTCAAAAAAAAATTTGCTAAATGTAATGTTATATGTATCTATATGTATGCCGATATGTAAACCGATAAGATAACAATAAAGCTTGTATCTTTCATGGGAGGAACGCAATAAACTTACTTCACTATGATGTAAAAAGCCAATAACAGAAGGAAATCTTGTGTATTCTGGCATTTTTTTATACTGGAAATTCCAAACATTTTTAGATTCTTGTACAATTTAGAAGTAGTTTGAGATTAGTCTTAAAAAGTGAAGAGGATGTTTATTTGTCCGATGGTGAACTGAATTCTGTTCCATAATTTAGTTATAATTATTGAGTATAAGGAGTCCCTGTGTAAGTTAATTGATTTTTGGGATGCTATTAGGTGTTTTTTTGATCGAAGTTCCCATTTGGGTTTGTACTTTTTATTGTATTACTAATGGCTGGGGATTTTGATGGATGGCGTAATATTTTATGTGCCATTACGAGCTGCATATTTCATATGTGGCGTGGGACTTCTAGCCAGTTGGGTTACTGCAGGGGAATGCAGTGATGGGTTCATTTGGGAGAATGGATGCAAGTTTACTTATTTTAACAGAGCAATGTTCAAGCTTCTTCATTTGTGCAGTTTCAAGATAAATGAAAATTGTAGATGCATACAACAGACGTAAAAGCATAAACTTCTATTGGGCATGACTATGGACTGGATGCATTAGCAGCTAGGCTAACCATGCATGTAGCTTTCAGCAATTCCTGAATTATGGTCACAGTTCAATCAGTGGATGTGATACCTAAAAACAATGCACCCAGTTCCAAAAGAGTTGCTCTCAATGTATGTAGCTAGCTATGAATGAAACAGAATCAATAGACAGGAAAGATAAAATCACTGAAGTTTGTCAGAGCACCTTAGTTATTACATACTCTAAGTAATTATGACATCTTTAGAACATCCCTTGTAAGTAAATAAATACTGGAACATTTTCACTGGGGGGGGGGGGGTGCTGTAATTGCCTATGTTCTGGCCATGTATCAAAAAATGTAGTTTTTAAGACAGTCCCAAATGTTGGCAATTTAGTAACTGGGAGGCTTTTTAAAAATAAGGTTAAAAATAGTAATGATTCTAAAACTTTTCCTTTTACTTCAAATAATTACCTGTTTTAACATCCCATCACTAAAAGATGTTATTTTTAAAGGTGTATTTACCTGTGATATTAGTCTTGCAGTACACCTACACTGCTGTGTAAACTACATTTTACATAGATAAAACAAAACAATGCTGAGAAGAATGTACATTTGAGCATGTGTATTCTATACACATGGGCAACATAACAAATGCTTTGGCAGAACATGTTATTAAGAAGAATGCACAAGCATTATGTGTGGATCAATAGATACAAAACAAACCAGAATACTTGTGAATGAAACTGACAGCAGCATCAGGGACTCAGTGAAAAACTTACCGGTGCCTGGAACTCACCAGTGCATTTGAACTGAATTTTAATCATTCTGACTGGTGATTTTAAAATTAACTGATACAGACAATTTTGTATATGAATCTCTACTTTTTGAATGCTGTACAGCCCTAATGGCAGAACACTAATAATATGAAACATACAATGGTTGTTTTAATACAAGTTTAATTTTGTAAGTGAAACTGACAGTTAACTGCATTCAGTAGTATTGGTATGCTGAATGTGCTCCTGGTCTATGGGCTAATCAGCTGTTCTAGTAATATAAAACAATTACCCTCCCAACCCAGCCTTTTATACTTCATTTATTTACCTTTTTGTGCGTTTCTCTCTGCTTGCTGTTCTCCATATTCCTACTTTCCTATCTACACATTTCCTCCCCACTTGCGAGACGAACAGGGATGGTACTTTGCTGTTGCACACTTGTAGTGATCTACATGATGGCTACTATGCTGTCCTCCTTGTGCTGGATGAGCACAAGCATAGATAAGGCTGCACTAAAGTGCCTTCATTGTGACAAGTCATGTTGGTCACGCACCCTACTATAGCATTGTTCCAGCTGTACAGGAGCCTGGAGTTGCTTCTCCCATTATCATTGCTCTTTTTAATTATATGATCTTTTGCTCAGAATACTGGAACTATTCAGTGGCTAATATATGTCTAATTAGCTCTGCCATTCTTTTCGTAGTGTCCTCTTCGAAAATTTGCACTGCATGATTAAGAGTTTAAAACAGTATGTAAGTGTTTCTACAATACAGTTTGGATTGGGGATTTGCAGTAGTGTACCTGAAGGATTAAAACAATTTCCTTCTACAAAAGAAACTGATAATCCTATCTCCTCATCATAATCTCCCCAGTAACTTACACCATTCCTACATTAGAAGCCTAAAAAATAAACTCTATCCGCATACATTTCCTTCTCATCTTAGCCTAGTTCCGTGTGGTGATATACACCCTAACCCTGGTCCTTCTCCTGTCTCCCATATTGTCCCTAACTCCACAAAATCCCTAAACCTCACCACCATCAATATCCAGAGTACAAGAAATAAAGTCCCCCTTCTACATACATGGTTAGGCCAATATAAACCAGGCTTTACAGCCATAACAGAAACATGGTTAAAGCCATGTATAAAGGATCATGAATTCCTTCCCCCAAACTATTCATGCCTGACAACAGATAGACTCCACAAGAAAGGAGGATGCGTCAGCTTACTTTATCCAAGCACCTTTACAGTCATTCCATATTCAAAGCCTGTCCCTCTCTTTTCCACCGCAGAGTTACTTATTACCTTTTTAAAACTAAATAACCGTAAAAACCTTTGTATCATAGTCATATACAGTCCCCCAGGGAACAATATTCCAATTCTCAAAGACATTCTTGCCTGGACTATCAACAATATAAAAAAATGAAACAATCTTAGGCAATGTTAATATAAGCTGGTTAGACATCTCCAATAATAACCCCACATTAAGCATCAACCTTCATACCTATACTCAGCTAATTTCTAACATTACTAGACCTGACTACAAGAACAGCAAAGGTTCAATCCTGGACTGGATCATTGTTTCTGAACCCAACAGGCTTTCCACCTCCGGCATACTCCCAGATAGCATAAATGGCCAGTCCCCTGCATTCATAATACATAAGCCCACCACTCTACCACACACACAACAATTTAGACACACAAGAGATCTATTCCACTTCTCTCCAGATATCTTTAATGACATTTTGCACATTATTAACTGTAATCCACTAAAATTTCTCCCACTTAATGAAGCCGTGGAATTCTTCAATTCAACATTTCTTAAAGTCCTAAATAATCTTGCCCCTCTTCAGCTAATAAAAGAGTCAAGACAAAACATGCCAACTGGCTTGCCAAGTCCACAAAGCAAATGATGTCCACTAGGAACAAAGCCTGGAAAGCCTGGTAAAAAAACAAAACTCCTTCCAACCTCACACAATATAAACAGCTTCGCAATCAGGCCAAACGATTAGTACTCAAAAATAAAAAAGAATATTTCCAAACCCTACAAAATCAACATAAACAAAATCCCAAAAAGTTTTGGGGAGCAATCAACTCCCTATTTTATCCTGGAACCAACCATAATCCTTGTCCAAACCCAGAAAAAGCTCCCTCTGAGTTAGCCTCACTCTTTAATTCTTATTTCATTGACACCATTGGTAAACTTACTACCACCTTCTCACCCATTACCACAGACCCATTAAACCCTACACCACAGCATATCCCTCCTACTGACACCCACCTTGTCACTCTCTCCTGTGCCCACCTCAACCATACAAAAGCTTCTTCAAAAACTTAAACCATGCACCAATGCCTCAGATAATCTACCTGCAGAATTCTTACAACTATCGGCCTCCTCTATAGCTTACCCCATCAGTATTCTCATCAACAGGTCCATTCAGGAACCAGGTATACCTGATATCTGGAAAAAGGCATATTATACCATGACCCCCCCCCCCCAAAACGTGCATGCTGATTGGCCAGCGTGCACATTGTAAATCGAGTTATACTAATGGAAAAAGGTCCGGTCGCCCGGACTTTTTTCCATTAGTATAACTCTACTTTTAAAACACTGTCTCGCTATGTTAAATGGGTTTAACATAGCGAGACAGCTTTAAAATAAGCAACGGAGATCTCCGTTGCTTATTTTAAAGCTGTCTCGCTATGCTAAACCCATTTAACATAGTGAGACAGGTTTTAAAAAAAAGCAACGGAGAAAGCAAGATCTCCGTTGCTTTTTTTACTGTTTCGCTATGTTAAATTGGTTTAATATAGCGAGACAGTTTTAAAATAAGCAACGGACATCTCCGTTACTTATTTTAAAACTGTCTCGCTATGTTAAACCCATTTAACATAGCGAAAACAGTAAAAAAAAAGCAACGGAGATCTTGTTTTCTCCACTGCTTTTGCCCAAAGCTCTGATGTACTGCGCAGGCGCACAGTACATCAGAACTGCCGCGGATGCCAGACATCTGCGGAAGGGCAGTAAACAGGCATTATACTATGCCATTATTTAAGAAAAGTAATAGTTTCTTTTCTTAAATAATGTCATGGTATAATACCAATAACCCACTTCTGGGTGTGGGTAATGCTGCATTTACCCACGGTTGGCTTTGTTTGGTCCTCGGGCCGCCCGGGACCAAACCACACCAACCGTGGGTAAATCCAGCATTACCCACACCCAGGCGTGGGTTATTGCTATATGATCTCCCACTTCATAAAGGTGGCAACAATTGTGATACTTCTAACTTCCGACATATTGCCATTCTTCCCCCCCCATCTCAAAAATACTTAGAAATGCATCCACACTCAGCTCCTTAGTCACCTGACTAAACACCAACTCCTTTCCTCCACTCAACATGGCTTTAGGCCAGGGTATAGGCCAGGGCATAGCACCAATACTGCCCTGATTTCCTTCCTTGACACTGTAACTCATGCTCAGGATGCTGTATCCATAGTCTCTGCACTCTTTCTTGATCTATCAAAAGCATTCAACACAATTTTGCACTCCCTTCTGCTCACTAAACTCTCCAACCTTGGTATATCTCCCCTCACCCTTCATTGATTTCACAACCATCTCAGTAACAGACAACAATCTACTATTTGGCAGCACTCCTCCTCCCCTTTCATCAATACTAGTACAGGAGTACCCAAGGGTTCCATACTAGGTCCCCTTTTATTCAGTATATTCATCAATGACTTCCACACCACTCTTACCCACGGGTCTACATTAGATCAGCGAACGTTGATTGATCGAAATTATGTAAGCAAAAGCTTACAATCTCGAACTGTCAGAACAGCAATTTTTTTCCTAGGGAAAAAAAAATCACTGATCCAAAACACATACACACAACACAAGTACACAAAACAAACAGCAATCCACACACCTACACCTAAAATCTGACACCTAACCCTACACTAAACTATACACACACCACTAACTATCCACTTACCTTAACCCAAACCCTAACCCTAAGGTCCGTCACTATCGCACACTCAACTCACCCGCTCCCTAACCCTAAATCACCTAACCCGCCCTAACCCTCACATCCACACAATCGCACACATACCTAATCCGCGCCCTAACTCTAACTCACCTAACCCGCCCTCTCACATCCACACAATTGCAGACTTACCTGAACCCGACCTGTAACTTTCCACCACAGCACTGAAAATACCGAAGCAACAGAAACAGACAACCAAATTCTTTCCCTAAGAAAAAATTTGGGTTTCTGTTGCTTCGATATTTTAAGCTTTCACTTACATAAGTTCAATCAGAGTTCGCTGATCTAATACAGACCCTTACCCACAGTACTGTTATCCAATATGCAGACGATTCTACTATTATCTGCTCTTCTAACTCTGCCTCTGTACTACAGCAACTTACTCAAAAGGCTTTTACCGCAACTGAATCCTGGATGTCTCAGAACCATCTCACCCTCAATCCAAATAAAACTAAACTCAGCATTTACCCCCCCCCCCCGCAGAAATACAGCCCAGTCAACAAGTCTGAATTCGCTATTCATTACCAAAATAATACTATTACTGAAGTCGTTCTTAGTGCCAAATTGCTTGGTGCCATCACTGACGATAACCTATCCTTTGACATTCATGTCTATAATAACATCAAAAAAAGCATAAAAAATTAGGATCCCTATATAAGCACAGCTACTTTCTTAGCTTCACTGCTAAAAAGGTCCTAGCCTCATCATTCCTGCGTCCAGCTCTTTTATATGGCGCCCCTATCCTTACCAATATTCAGTCCTCTCTGAAAACTAAACTCAACACATGCTACAACAATGTTGCCAAATTTACTGCAAATGCTAAATTCTCCACTCACCACTGTTCCACACTACATCATCTAAATTGGCTTGAATTCCCCTATCACCTCATATACCTACAACTTACTACTGCCCATAAACGTATCTACCACCCAGCAGCCTGCTCATCCCTCTCCCACATCCTGACCATGTCCCATCCTAATAGACACCTTAGATCAAAATGCTATTAAACACTGATAAACCTAAGCTCTCTGCCAGCCAGATTCGTTTACTGTCTCCAAGCTATGGAATAATCTTCCTCCTTCACTCAGGACCATCCATACGCCCACAGCATTTAAAAAATCCCTTAAATTTCATCTCTCCTCACATTGGCTATGCATCTACACCCCTACCGACAACCTCAAAACCTGACCCCTCTCTGAATCCTACTCTTCCCTACACCACTTCACTCCGTAACTAGTCTATCTTCTCCATTTTTCTATCTTACCAATTTCACTTTGCAGTTACTTCAACCTGCACTATCCCTATACTAAGCCTTCCCCACTTTCTTTTACCCTTTAAACTAAATGCTTCTTAACTCTACTAACCTTACCTATACACTTAAACCTTTCATAACAACCCACATATCATGACAGCAGACAATCCTTTGCTGTTATTATCAAATTTATACAAAGTCTTTATCTATATTTTATGTCATTATTTTATTTTAATGTGCTTCTACTGTCTTACATACTCTGTATTATTGTGTAGTAATTCTCTCTATGTAATTAAGTGTGGAGGCTTTCTCCCCGGGCCTCCACTGAAAATGGGCTCTTCTCAGGCCCAGTGGACTTTCCCGGCAAACAAATGCAATCAATCAATAAATAAATAAATGTGCAAGTGTTTCAACAATACACTATTAAAAGCATTCTAAAATGGAACAGGTAGGGTGGGAAAAGGAATCGTAAGCATCCAAAGGTGTTTATATCATTTGCAACTGTTAAATTTCTGATGAAGTTCGACTTTTAACATGAACGAACGAAAGATTTCAATTTTTTAAGTTTTGTATATTTTGAAAGTGATGATTAAAGTTTTCTACTTTAAGTTCTGGCTGTGGTTTACATTCCTCCAATTCTGAAAAAGGTCTCTGTGTTAATGGCTTTTTAGTTTTTTGCTCTGTAACATTTTAAAATTTTATCTTTGGTTCAACAATATAGTTTGGATTGGGGGATTTGCAGCATAGAACCTGAATGATTAAAACAATATGCAAGTATTTCAACAATATAGTTTGGACTGGGAGATCTGCAGCAGAGAACCTGAATGATTAAAACAATATGCAAGTGTTTCTACAATACAGCGTGGACTGGGGGATTTGCAGCACAGGAGACCTGAATGACTGGGGTTTCTGAGGTTGTAGAAGAGTTCTGTCTTATAAGTTTACAAGTCAGTGGAGGAAGACTCTATTTACGCAGACGTTTGAAAAGAAAGATGAACAGGAAGCCATTTGATTTGTTTCTAAAGGTAAGCAATTGTTCTTATTTAATGGACTGATGAAACAGCAGATTTTGTTAGAAATTATTTTTTTTTGGAAGCTGCAGCAACTACTGGGATAGCATTTTCAAAATGTGGAAGTATTCCTTTGCCTATGGCCGACCTTGCTGAGTGGGAAAGAAATGGGGAGATTTTATGGTAACAGAAAAGAGGGAGTTAATCTTCTTGCATGTTTTGTCACGGTGTAGACTGAAATTTACAGACTGTTCTAGTCATAATCCAAGATATTTGAAAGAAGGGACGTTAAGATCAAGGATTGTAGACAAAAAAAAAAACACAAGAACTCAACATCCAATGAATTTATTCAAAAGCAGCAGCAACAGAAGTAGTAAAAACAGCAAAGCTTTCGAGTAAAACTCTGTCAATGCTTCATGGATAACAACTGCATATTGAACAAATATATACATAGCAAACGGGCCTATCAAGTTCAAGTCAGGTGACTCTAATTAGAAGCAGTTAAAAGCTTAAAGCAACAATACATAATATATTTATAAAATCAAATCAACAACAAGAATTTATAACAATGATCATGGAACTTATAAACAAAGACACTGTCAACCTTAAAACACTGGACCCCACCCAGTTTGGGTTCATGAAAGGCAGATCTTGTCTCCTGAACATGACTGACTTCTTCGAATCAGTCTCCAGAGCTGTGGACGAGGGTAAGGCGGTCCACACAGTCTATCTAGACCTCGTCAAGGCCTTTGACACCATCCCCCACTCTGGATCATAGATAAACTTACTAAGCTGGGCATAAATCCCTACGTCACTCAATGGGTTGCCAACTGGCCTACTAACAGACCCCAGACTGTAAAAGTAGCCGACTCGAAATCCAGCTCCAGACAAGTGGAGTACCTCAGGGTTCAGTCCTGGGACCCCTCTTGGTTGGCATATACTTCTCTGAAGTACAGGCCAACACTAAGGGACTGTGACTAACAAAGTTCGCAGATGACTGCAAACTGGGAGCCATTATTGAATCCCCAAATGATGTGGATATTCTACAAAAGGGCCTTACAGAAACAGATGCTTGGTGCCAGAGCCATGGGCTTAAGCTTAATGCCAGGAAATGTATAGTTATCCCCTTTGGGAAAAAACATGTACCCATGAATTACCACATAGGTGGCAGTACACTAAACACCAAAAGTGTGATGAGAGACTTAGGGACACAGGTGGACAGTTGTCTCACCTTTGATAACCACATTGTCACAACAGTCAGGAAATCCTTCTATGTGGCACACCTCATAACTAAGGGCTTTTCGTCCAGAAAAAAGGAGGTCATTGTCCCACTGTACTCATCCCTCATTAGTCCCATTATAGAGTAAAACGTCCCGCTTGGTATGTACCTCACAAGACATCTGCAACAGGTGGAAATGCCGCAGAAATACCTCACTAAAAGAATCATAGGCCTAAAGCAGATGCCCTATGCTGACCGTCTAAAGAAAACTCCAGCTATACACTGTGGCATATCGTCTACTCAGAGGCGATCTCTGCTTAACATACAAGGCCATGTCAAACTCTGAGCTGTTGGACATGCTCCACTTAAAGAAATTCCAATCCCTCAGAGCCACATGCTACAGAGATCTAAACCCTGTCATCACAATGAACAAAACATGCTGGAGGGATAGGTTCCCGACCCAGAGACTCCCCCATACTCTGGAATAGACTGCCCATATATATGTCAAGCAGAGCACCTCCTTGGCCCTCTTCAAAAGGAAACTTGACGATTGGATGGGAGATAGGAAACTCACCCCAGGGATCACGTCAGTCTCCCTGCTAGACAGGGGTCCAGGGAAGTAAATATTGTGGTAAGAAATATCCACTGAATTGTTATGGCTAGGCTTATATAGGCCCTAGGGCCAATAGGTTCATAGGTTGGTACTAGGCTATGAACAATGCACAGCCTGAATATGAAAATAAAATATATTAGTAAATATATTTTTTTAAATCCTTACAAAATAGCATGTCTAACTTTTAATACTGGTTTGATATTATACTGATTGTTCAAGCCAAACCAGATGGTACATCGGCCCTAAAATAATTTATCCATTTATATTCAGGCTTTTCAGGTCTAGTTATTAAATTACCGCCATGTAGAGCGGAATGAATTTCTTGAAGAACTCTAAATTTAAATTTGTGTTCACTGCCCATAACCGAAATATGCTTATATAAACCATTGGTTTCAACACCTCTGCGTATGTTCGACAAGTGTGAGCTAATCCCTTCCTTTAACTTATGGTCAGTTTTCCCTATATAGAAATCATCACAGGCTACACAATTAGCAAAGTAAATAACATTGTCTGTATAACATGATGCATATGTATTAAATTTAAACTCTTGTTTTGTAATAGGATGTATAACTGAAGAGGCTGTATTAATTTCATTACAAAAACACAGTTATAAAAGCAGGGGGATAGTACCTTTTTCTTTGCACTAAAAGTGTTTATATTATATAGCATAAATATTGTTTTATAAAAGAATATATATACAAAATTTAGGTGTTTCACCCACAACATTCTTAATATCAGCACTAGACTGTAGCATTGTCCAATTTTGCTTATGTTTTATTATATTAGTACATCTATTATATTTCATAACGTCTTACTTGATTATGAGGATGAACATTACCATTCCTAGCATTATTACATGTTTTACCAGTGTCATGTACATAGGCCATTCCCAAACCTTCATGGTCACTTAACTGAGACTATAAGGCAGTCAGTATTAACTGTGAATTACAACCTTAGATCTTGAAAGGCTGGTTTACTATGTATATATTTGAGTGCCGAATGGCTTCATTATTGATACAGTTGATGAAAGACTGAAAATCAGCTTGAAAGCCATGCACCAGTGAACTGACAGAGAGATTAGAGCAATAAATGACCTTGTCATTGATGTACAGTAAGAATGGGAGATATGGAACGTCAAGGGAAAGTGTATGTAGACTGAAAATAACAGAGGGGCTACAATAGATTCTTGTGGCACACCTGTATGAAGAGGAGAAGTGTATGAGGTATGGGAGTGAAAGTTTAGTGAAACTGGTGAGTGCTGACATAACTTTAGAACTACGGGATGGCATCATGGCCAATAACAATTTCAAAGAGGTGGTCTAAAAACAGAGTGGCTAACTAGATCAAATGCCCTGATGAGGTCAATAAAGATGGCACCTGATAGTATACATTTGTCCATCCCCAGGAGAAATTCATTAGTAAGACACCAGATAAGACTGAAAGTGCTTCTTCCAGACAAGAAACCATGTTGTCTGAAGATTGCACAGGAAAACGTGCTGAGACAGGTAGAGGTAAACAACTTTTCAAACACTTTGCATACGGTGGGGAGTATGGATATGGGGCTACAATATGATAGAAGTGTGGGATTCTTTTGTGTACAAAGTGGTTTTACAATGGCAGATTTCTGTATATTGTATGCAGCACTGTTATGGATGCTAAGACTGAAAATATTTAAGGAGGGCAAATATGTAGTTACAATAGTAGTAAATGAACCAGGGGTAGGTTAACTATATAGCCAAAACAGTAGTAAATGAAACAGAGGTGGAGATTATCAGTATCAGCTTAGGGAGGGTGTCAAACTGTATTTGTTCTGAGAGTAATGAGATTTGTTTAAAATAGAAAGGAGGGATATATTCTGGATGAGTTGGTGTTGGGTGGTTTGTTTTGAGGGGTTATGGTCAAGAATGGGAAGGTTTCCGAAGTGGTTCTGCATTGAGCTTGATGGCTACTGGTTGATGATGATGCTGTTAGGTTATGGCCGGCTATATGGTACATCTCGTCAGATTTTTTATGACCTGTATTTTATGGAGTTCTGGTGCCATATAATAGGATAACTTTTGTGATGTTGTACGGCTTTCTTAGGTTATGTAGTTTTGTAAAATGTTCCCTAGAGATTGTTGTTGGGTTAAATTTCAAAGCAAGCCTGGCATTCTTTCTCAGTTTTACTACAGGTTTAAAATGTCCCTTCTAGATCAATCCAAGGCATGTGGAAAGTAGTGCACTGTGTATAATTCTGCTTTATATAGTGCACCTACTGTGCACGTGCTTCAGCTAACACTCAGCACAAAAGTCAGTCATCAGTAGTATCTCACCTTTATCTGCTATTCTACTTTTCCATCAATGTCTTGAACATTTATGTATGACAAGAGGGTGGGGTGGCCATTATAACCTCTCTCTAAAGCACTATTATCACTTCTACCTGCAAGATGATTAATAACATTTTCCCCTCACCATTTATCTTCTTCTTCAGATGTTTTTTAACCTTTTGTCAATAGTATCTTGCCCAATAGCTTCCCATTCAGAAACCAGGCACTTCAGACTCCTACAACTCATTTGCTTCCCCCAACAAAGGGGCCTTATTAGCCTTTTCACTCCCTGGACAGGCAGAAATCAGGTAATAGGGAGTGGACCACTCTACCATACCTAATGCAGCAGATTTCCCCTTCCAACGCCTGGAGCCCTAGCCCACAGAGCAGCTCTCTTTAACTCCACTACTGCTGCACACCCTGGGAAGCATATGTGCAACCACCCATGTTTCTCTGACATATGCTAGGGTTCCTACTCAGCTAAAGCTCCTTGTGGTCCTGCAGAGTGCTGCTAGCAGGAGAGAGGTGAAAAAGAGTGACTGCTAAACTGATTTAAGTATAATTTATTGCTACTACACTTGCGAACGTCCTTTCTCGCCGAAAAGCGAGTTATATCTGCTGTTTTACCTGTTTAAGCTTGATTTACTGCTTTTTTCAAATTGCACTTTAAAGTTTGTCCTTTGTTGCATTTTATCTGTTGAGGCTGCTCACTCAAGTGCGCTAGCCTGTGTTAAGCTATTACTGTTAATTTTCTGCTGTTTGCTTCTTAAAAAAACAAAAAAAAACAAAAAAAATCCTTGTTTCCTGCCTTTCCCTACCTAGAATAGTCCTTAATACAGGCATTGCTGTATTCCGGACTTTAGTATAGTTCCTGTGTTGCCCATTTCCTTACTTGGATAGAAGGAAGCTTCTTTGTTCACCAGTGGGAGTGGGGAGCTTTGAGCAGCCTATCTGTCCCTGGAGGAGTGACCTCAGCACAGAACTGGTAGTTTATTGGCTGTTTTGGGCTAATTTCTAGCTCTTTCTAGTCCCCTGTATAAAAACCCGCTTTAGCACGGCTTTGCGCGATTGTGCGCATAGCGCAGTGCTGCTTATTCGGGTGCAAACCATTCCCGGCTCCATAAAGTCTACTCTTCACTTTTTCCCTTAGAACTGCTCTATCTCTCAAACTAAACACCCTAATTCTCAATCTAAGGCCCTGCACTTGCTCATATAAGCAATTTTACAAGTTAGCACTAGTAAACTAAAAGCACATCATCCCCCTACATTCCCTTCTAGCACCTTGTCCCCTATTGGTCCTTCTGATTCAGTGATAAAGAAGTTCCCTATACTATTTTAGCATGTCCAAATGTCAGTTAATGGCTTCCTCTCCAGTCCACCTGGTGAATCTGGGAATCTTGAGGCAATGTTACAACTGCCTCATGTACACAGACAACCCTCTCCTCCTTCCAACAAGTTCAAATATATGTGAGAGATGCAACCATATAGCCAAACTGGAGGCTGAGCTCTCTCAACTCAGAACAGCTGCAACCAGACAGGAGGAGAAGGTAACCTCGCAGACCTCAAATCCAATCTCACATAGTCCTACCACAACAGCAAACCAAAAGCATAAACACACAAAAACATACTCGGAGGCTCTAAATAAAAATCTGCCTAAGCAGCAGAGACCTCCAAAGCGGACATCCAAGCTAATGCTACCCCAAAACAAAACACAAGCAACACATAGATCACAAAGCCAGTTTGCCAAACAGTCACAGCCCTTAAGGCAAAATAACACACCTGATACATTTGTAATAGGTGACTCTATAGTCAGACACACTGACGCCCCGCTCACCAGGCTGAACAAAGAGAAGATCACAGTGAGCTGCCTGTCGGGCGCTGGGATCCGCCACATAACACAAAACTCCAAGGCAAGTACAAATATGACTCAGTCATTGTCCATGCTGGTGTGAATGACCTGAGACGTACCTCCCTGGACTACATGAAAAGAGACAGAGGAGCTCTCTGATCTTGTAGCCCAGGCCGGTATGATCCTGACCTTGAGCAGCATCTTACCCTCACCCAGAATGATGCCACAGTATAAAGACAAAATTTTCAATTTTAACAATTGGCTAAAATTTTGGTGTCATTCAAAGGGGATCCAGTGTCTGTCAGCCTGGAAAGACATGCTCGACAAGCCATGTTGCTTCGCTAGGGACGGCTTGCACCTGCCACCCCTGGGCTTTCGGATGTTGGCAAAGGCTCTTGCCACCCCCATAATGCCTTTTTTAGGCAGGGCTCAAAAGACAAACCCACCTCCATAGACAACACAATGAGTAAGAAACTAAGGGTAATGCTGCTCAACGCCAGAAGTCTAAACCTCAAGATGCACTCACTCGAAGCCCTCCTCAGTATGGAGAACATCGATGTCTGTGCAGTGACTGAAACCTGGTTCAAGGCTCCTGAGAGCACCCCAGCACTACCAGGTTATACCTCATATCATGCTTTTCGGCCCCAAAACTTGGACCGAACCATAAAAGGAGCGGGAGTATCCATATTCATCAAGGATACCCACACCTCCAGGTTAGTGGCATTGCACGAGGAATTGGAGACCATCCATGTGCAAATGACAGTGGGCAAAACTGCCTTTCAGTTTGTAGCATGTTACAGACCACCCTCTCAAAAACTGGAATCCCACTCGGCTTTCCTGAGATCACTGGAGAATATGAAGATCTCTCCAAACACCATTATATTGGGTGACTTCAACTACCCAAACATAAACTGGGAGCACTACTCAAGCCCCAACACCCTAGCCCAAAGGTTCCTAGAATTTATAAACTCAAATGCTATGGAACAACTATCACCACTCCCACAAATGGGGAAAACATACTGGACCTGGTCATCACCAACATAGGGACCCTATGCTCCATACCAGAGGTATACCCCTCATTGGTAAGATCTGACCATAAATTAATCTCACTGGATATCCACATCCAGACCCCACCCCCAACCCAAAAAACCACAGTGAAAAACTTCACCAAAGCGAACTTCACACTTCTCAAAACAGAGGTGGAATCCTTCAAGGCCCCCGGATCAGTGGAAACTACAGCCCAAACTGTAGAATCCTTTGTAAATGCATTCTATGGACACCTCCAGGAATGCATGGATCATGCTATTCCAAACAAAACCAAGACCCAATCGTCCAAAGGCAGGCGTCCAGTCCAGGTGGACCCCAGCCATAAATAAGCTGTACAACAGAAGGAGGAAGCTACTACACGATAGAGCAAAATCCATAAAAGGGAAGGCATCTCTGATAAGTACTAGCAAAAGACTACAATCCCTCATAAAATCCACCAAGGCCAGCTTCGAGAAAAAAATTGCACCGGACTCTAAAGAAAATCACAAGGCTTTCTTTAGTTATGTTAGGAACCTGGGTGGAAACTCCCAGATATGCTCAGAGTTGATCCAAAATGACAAAAAATACACTGAACCCACAGACATTGCCAACATCTTGGCAGACAGATTCAGTGCAAACCCCCCCCCCTCCCCACCAAAAGAGCAAATAACCATCCCAGTGGAGTGCAGCCTCCCTAACATCTCAGATGCTCAGGTGAAAGCCGCCCTCTCCAAAGCAAAAAATACAGCATCAATGGGACCTGACGGTGTCCCGGGTTGCGTCCTACATGAACTCCAAGAAGAGCTAAACCCTCATGTAAAGCTGCTGTTCAGTCTCAGCCTTACTACAGGTTATGTACCCAAAGAATGGCGTACAGCGACAGTGGTCCCACTCCAGAAAAGTGGTGCTTCTACGGACCCTGGAAACTATCGCCCCATAAGCCTGACTAGCCTGGCCTGCAAAGCTATGGAACGGATCATCATGGAACTCATAAACAAAGGCATTGGGGACCTACAGACACTGGATCCTACCCAATTCAGCTTTGTTAAGGGCAGATCCTGCCTCTTGAACCTGGTCAACTTCTTTGAAACAGTCACCAAGGCCATCGATGAAAGGAAGGTAGTCCACACAGCCTACCTGGACCTCGCAAAAGCCTTTGACACAATACCCCACTCGGGCATCATAGATAAGCTCTCCAGCTTAAATATAAACCCCTATGTCATAAGATGGGTTGCAAACTGGCTCAAGGACAGAACCCACATGGTCAGATTTGCTGGAGCCATGTCAGTCTCAAAACCAGTTACAAGTGGTGTCCCACAACGCTCAGTCCTGGGACCTCTCTTGTTCGGTTTTCAAGAGGAATCTTGACGAGTGGATGGGAGATCATAGGTTTAACCCGGGGGATTACTTCTGTGTCACTACTAGACAGAGGCACAATAAACTAACCTAAAAAAGGGCACAGCAAACTCAATTCAATGGGTGGCAATAGCCAAACACACTCTGGCTAGGCTTGTAAATGCCCTAGGGCAGATAGCCTAGTATGGACCTATGAACCTATAACCTATGCAGCACACCACTGGTGGTATGTGCTCAATATGCAGACACTCTGCAGTTGTAACACCAGTGCATACTCTAGAGTCATCTCTCTTCCCAACGATGAGCAAGCAGGCAATGGACCAATGGACCATCCAATCCCATTCTTCCAGCCCTACTGCCACCAGAACTGATGCCATTTGTTTAACCAAACATGGGTCTTTTGAGATGCAGTTAGAGCTTCATCTTTCTGTACTACAGGGGCATGTCAGCTTTTCCTGTTGCTTTTACCTCTTCCTTTATATAACTGATTTTTCTTCAGTTTTATCCTTACTAACTCTCCTACAGAGTGTAACCATTGTTCTAACAGTTATGGTTCTCCAGGAATCAGACTTCAAAGATGGTCACAACACCAGGCAGAACTCTTCCATAAAAGGCCAACAGTTTTTTACATGACCTAGGGCATTTACCCTTGCTGTTCTTCATTTTCTGTTTGTTGTATTTCCCTAAAATATTTTTAGGGATTTTAATTTAGCATTTTTGTTTAATGTCATATTACATGTATTAGCTGGTTTTGGAAGTGTCAACATCTCCTTGCTGATGAACTGTCCAATGTTTATGAAAAAAACAGATCCACAAGTGAAGTAGAAGTTTTCCAGCAAAATCTAATCTGAAGATGACACCCAGCCTGCCCGTAAAGAAGACATGCAGCAGTTAAAATTCCAGCAGTACCAGCTGAAGGAAATGGCTGCTGACAAAATTATGGCAAACAGGTTAGATGCTCAAAGTGGTAGACAGAAGACTATTTGTCTTAAAAAATGACTACACAGCAGTGCTGAGAATGCAAAAAAAATGTTCATTCCAGCAATTAAAAAATGCAGGGAGCTTGGAATCCAATTTAAATTACTCTATCCAGAAAATTTTAAAAGATTTCTTCTCAAATGATGCAAAAGCTTTTATGGAGGCTGAGCAAGTAGTGGAGAACTGGACATTTCAGCAGCGACTATATAGTCGGTGCAAAAAGACAGGCTCTCCCCAAGCAGAGGTCAGCTGCAAGTAGGACTGTGCTCAAGATGGGTAGATATTGTGAAGTCTTTTCTACTATTCAAGAAAAGAAAGGTAAATCTGCATAAGGAAGTGTTGGAGTTCACTAAGAAAGTGATCAGTAACCTGGACCTGAACCAGTGAATGGAAGTACGGAGAAGACCTGGAGATGTGAGACGGGAAGCATGTTAAAATTAATGGGAGAACTGTAATGCATAAATCCCATGGTTTAATGCTCTGTAAGTAATAAACAGCCTACAAGAATGAACAAGACACTATGCAGACAATACCTAGAAATGTCTGGCTGGCATTTAAGCTGTTTGCTTGATGGTGTTGGTAGGGCTCAAAGTTACAAAGCTAGTGATCTAGAGGAATGATGAGATACTAAAGACAATAGTTTATGAGGATTTTGTGTATTCTGTTGAAACAAGTAAGACATTATTCAAAGAAAAAGGAGGGAAATGAGCAATTTGGATGCTAAGTAAAGCCTAAAATATTTCTCAATAAGAAGGTAAAATTGGAAATTGTCCAGTTTTGTTCCTCTTTGTGGTGAATCTAGCTATAGTCGAACTGGGGAAGGCCCTGAGTGCCTGGGCCGCATGTCTTTCACTCACAGATGGAGAAAGAAGAAGACTGCAGTAATACAACTGGCAAGAGGGAGGAGGTACATCTAGCAATTATACAATGATCTCAAGTTGTTAAAGAACTCGATTTAAAGCTGTCTTGACAACTTAATGGAACTGATCTTTTGAAAGTCCTACAAATCTACATCTTGTTTTCATGGCCATGAATGCAGAGAGAGTACCCAAGCTTTCCCAAACTGATTAATATGGGCCAAAGTTGTTTCATAAAAGGCTGGCAAACATTTGACAATATCAGAAAAACAACGATACTGAAAGAGGCGGAATATTTCAGATTTCCCCTGTTAATGTTATGTCTGGATACAGAACAGTCATTTATTTATTTATTTATTTGCAGTTGGTTTACCAGGATAGTCCATTGGGCCAAGATGAACCCGTTTTCAATGGAGTCCTGGGGAGAAAAGCTCCAGACAATTGATGTTACAGTAGGTTATTAGAGATGATTATACACTGTAACAATTCAAGCAGGAAATACATATTATAAACAAACATTACAATTAAGTTGACAATTGATGAAACTTGTACCATATACACATTATAAGGGGTGTTACAAAGTTAAAATGAGAAGTCGGTACAAGTTAAGAGTCAGTATTCTTGTAGATACCCTGAGAGTCAGTATTCTTGTAGATACCCTGAGAGTCAGTATTCTTGCAGATACAATAAAATTAATGAGAGTGCAAGAGTTAGGAGAAATGATAAAGTGAAATTGCAGAAG
The DNA here is from genome assembly GCF_019279795.1 of Protopterus annectens. Classification (NCBI taxonomy): domain Eukaryota; kingdom Metazoa; phylum Chordata; order Ceratodontiformes; family Protopteridae; genus Protopterus; species Protopterus annectens. The sequence goes on along the minus strand of NC_056745.1, from coordinate 423,823,449 downwards.
AAGGAAAGGAACTTGAAAATTCTAGTGTTAGTTATATGGGGTGGAAGCAAGGGCATTCCTGCTGTGATACTAGGTATGAATGAAGAGATTTTTTGAAATTTAAATGGTTAGAGGTGGTACGAATGGATGGAGGTAGGGAGTTCCAGAGGCGTGCAAGGCCATACGATAGAAGATTTTTGCCTGGGGGAATGAGTAGGTTTATACACTTCTAGTAGATTTTGGTTGTTGGACCTTAATTTAACAGGGTTTGCTGGTACTATACGAGTATAGTTGCAGAGGGATATAGCTTTCTTAAAGAAATTTCTGAGTTAGTACGCTGGTTTTACAGTAAAGATAAAGGTAGGAGGGGTTCCTTCTGTGAACTATACCCAACAGCCCACTTTCCTTGTTACTATTTACACTATATATAGAGGTCCTATCAGGAAAATAAATTCAAAAAATTCAAGGATACAACTGGCATGGATACAAAGAAAAACATGCACTACTTGCAAGATGATATCCAACAAGTCCTGAGTTAGACGTTAAGGCACTTCTAAATATATTTTGGTATAAAATCACTGACAATAAAACAAAAGCAATATAAAGAAATTATAATCCGATGCATGATTTAGTACAACAATGCCTATACTTGTGGAGACATGACAAAATTAGATATTTAGATATCTGGTTAAAGACAGAGGGGACAGTTGTTGCAAAACTGACTTGAGAATTTCAAAACAAAATACAGTATGAAGGTTAAGGACATGGAAAACCATAGTAATGGACTTGAGTAGCATGGTGTACAAGGTTAAACTATTCTTGGCCTTACTAATACTGTATAGAGGATAGTCATCCTTCTACCAACTTGAGGAGAAGGTATGAGAACCAATAAATAAAGAATTAATGGAATTATTATGAGAGGAGAAAGGAGCAACATTTAAATAAACAAGGGGAGGCTAGGAATGCCACATATGAAAGGCTACTTTAGGGCTATGCAGTTGAGATTGGCAAATTTAGCTCAAGCTAACAGTTGCAGCACTAAATGGAAGTGTACAATGACCACCCAAATGGGGCAACTGGGGGATAAAGGAAAGCTACCATTTTGTAAGCTATTCTTGATGGGAGATGCCTATAAGGATGCAGAGTACTAAATATATATATATATATATATATATATATATATATATATATACACACACACAGTGGTAAACTCTTGGAAGCAAATCAGATAAAGGGATGGAAAAAGGACATCCTATCAACTGGGGGTCCCATGGTAAGAACGATCACACAGGTGAAAAACAGCCAGTGAAAACTAAAGGAAGATGAACAAGGAACCTTGAAAGATGCTGGGAGCAGATAAGTGCAGCCGGCAAAGGGATAGACTGGGAAAGTAGGGAGATATTTAGTTTGAATCTTAGTGATTACATAATATAAAAGGGTTTACTGCTGGACATAAACCTTAGAAAAAGAGAAGGGGGAAAGGTCCAATGGTCAATGAAATGCCAGAACTAGCGAGCTGCCCTCAAAAGCCAAGAATACAAGAGACAATGAAGAGAGGTGTAATACGAAGCGCTTACAGGATGCTAAAGTTCAAGTGGATGAATAAAGAAATGACTAGAAGGAAAAATTGGACATGTGGATTACAAAGGAGCAATGGCAGGAAATTAGTACAGCACCAAAATATACCACAAAAACAAGAAGATTTAAGACATTCACATGGAAATGCCTTCACAGGTATTTCTATACACGGGTTATTGAAAATATTTACCCCAACAAATGATAAATGCTGGTGACGGAAACACAAAGCAGAAAACTGGGAATATTTACTTGAGTATTCAGACCTGCAATATTTTAAGCAAGCAATACAAAGTATTAATGAAAAGTTTAATGATGCATTTGATGGGGGAGTGATGCTTTCAAGTTGAGACTTGAACTAAAGAGCCAACGTATAGTAATGCTCTAGAGGGTATCCTGATATTAGCAACTACAGTGGCCGTTACCAGAAGAGGGAAACTGTAGACCAAACTTACACTAAATGACATTGTGGTTATTATGAAGAAATTTCAAGACAGGAAAAACAAGCCCTTGACATTAAGACATACCTCACAGCAAGTAGTACTTATGCAAACAGCATAGGGAAGACAATGTGGATATTTGGTGATGTAAGTACTCAGGTAGCCTTGCCATCCTTGCAAGCTGAGTCTACACCTCTCTTGCAAGATGATGCTACCCATTCAGTTTCCAGACTCCTCTCAGGAATGTAAAAGGAATGTGCACCACAGGGCTCCAAACCTCAACCCTCCACATTCAGCAAGAGGCAAGCAGGCATTCAGTTTTCAAACTGTGCCACTGTCTTTCTGTCCTCCCCTGTGGCAGTTCACATCATTCAGTCTATGCCACTGTTGGCACCTCCATAAATGACTCAGCCCAGAACAAACCACCCCCTTGTCCAAAGTCGTGGGTACCATCTACTTCCTGGATTCAATTAGGAAAATATTTTCCACCTACACATTTGGAGCTGGCAACTCTATAGCTAAGAAAACGTTTGTAAGGGATAAAGTGGAAAGAACATTTTCTCATTTAGTAGTAAGTTATGTGTATCTAACTTGCTTTGACTGTTTTCTATAAATCATATGTTTCAAAAGAGTGGTTACAGCTTTGGAATACATTTTTTAATGTACTGAATTTATTTATTTGTATTAAGGCTGCTAAAGGATTGTATTGAAATAAGTAGATTTATCTTGGCAACATTGCATTAAAGGTTCCACTTGTGAGCAAATCTCCCCGGACTAGTGACTGGGGAAGTTCTAAACAATTAAGCGCATTGTATACATTATCATACCACTGTAGCCGGACTTGTTCTTGCTTTTAGTGCCTGCCATATACGTTTACACTGGTCAGCATGCAGTCTGTCTAATTTTTCCTCAGATATATGACTGTGCATCACATAATATGAATAATACAAACTAGAAAAGGAAAGAGTGCATCCACTTCTTCTTTTCTGAAATGGAGATCAAATGAACTGGTATATCAGTTATAAACAAACACCCTGGTCCTGTTCCAGGAGCACAACACTGCAGATGCTGTATTTCTACTAGGATTCAAACCTAGACCCTCTAGATCACTGTTATGGCTGCTAAGATCTGGCCATTTTGCTGGATCATCACTTCTCACGCATATAAATGAGATATACACATGCAGATGAAGAAGAATAGAGGAAGAACATCAGCACACATCACTTCAATCCATGTGCAGGACAGCACTGAACTGATGTGGGTGTGTGGGGTGTCTGTCTGTATTGATGCACTTCCACTGTGGTAGGGAAGAATGCTCTCTGGAACCTAGACCAAGGTGATGTGCGTTGATGCTGCCTCTGCTTTCATTCATTTGCCTAATAATATAAATTATCCCAGAAGAAAGGAATAAAACTGCTTCTAGACATTCATGTGATTTGATGTGCCAATGTGCTGTCATCTTAGTGGTTATCAACACTCTATTTTTCCGTCTTCTAATATTTGCCCACAACTGAACCAACAGTTAACCAGTATTAATCTCCAGGTCGTGCTGACACTCTGATAGCGTAACTCCCATACCAATACAACAATTATTCTGGAAAAAAAAAAAAAAAGAGTCAGACAAGAAGCATAAAAAAATGTTCCTAAGACAATTAGGTAGCTTGATATTTTTATTTTTTTATCCTTTTTTAACAGTTAGTTCCACTGTGCTAGTAGCCCCTTTTCAGTAGCGACCTGAAGTGGTACTTATACAACTAGAGGAAATTTGCCAACGGCATCAGGAAACTTCCCCTACTCATTACTGTTATGAGTGGGAACCATTTTATAGGAGCACTTCTTGTTTCCAACTCAGGTGCAGAGGCAGCCTGGAGAAACAGGGAGACAGACGGAGAGAGGAGATGATGAAATTGTGAAAGAAGTGAAGGCGAAAGAAAATACTGAGACCGAAGAATGTGTGCAGGATTAGTTTGGAAGACACGAGGTTTTTAACAAATGAAGAAAGATTACAAACCGAGAAACTAAAGAAAGAAAAGATAATCTGGAATTTATGAAATGACAAATGTGCTGGAATAGCTGTATTCTGTAGAAATACAGTAAAATATTAGCTGTAACTTTAGCAAAACTGGGAAGATTAACCATTGTAAATTTAAAATGGAAAGAACAAGTATACAGAATTATAACATTATATGCTTATACTAACTGGAAATAAAAGGAAAGCTTACTTCATCAGACTTTAGATTATGCAGTGATAAAAATGAATATTATAACAACAGGTGACTTTAATTTAAGACGTAAGAGGCAAGTGTAAAAAGAAAGGAAATGATATTACGAAAAATGTTATAAGATGTGGTAAGTTAAAACTTTGGGACAATTACAAAAGGGGTATGTATACAACTGAAACAGATTATTTTATAGTATCAGAAGGTTAACTTATAAGAGAAGGGGGATAGTTGAAATAGAATTATCTGATCATCCTGCAATACGGCTACAAATAAAAGAAAATAAGGAATATATAAAAACAGGCAAAGGAATAAAATGGATAAAAAAGGAAGCATGGAATGAAGAAGGAAAGAGATTAGTAATATGATTATGGAAAAATCATATTACTATGAGAATATTTCATAAAATGTAGTCTGAATTGTGGATGATATTTAAGGAAAATACAAAAAATGTTTTTTGTTTTTTTTACAATGGTAATATGATGTGAGAAAAGATCAATAAGTTTAAAAAATCTCTTGAGTACAGGATCCCAATAAAGGCAGTCCCACTTGTAATTCGTTGTCAATTCCGGTTTATTAAAACACAATTAAAACAGTGGATGTGAGAAAAGTACAGAAAGAAAAATATAAAAATAATAAATTACAGAAAGAAAAATATAAAATAATATATAATGATGCACTGGAAGATTTAGAACATGATAGAAAGTATTTTGACAAAGAAAAAGAATTATATGAAAGAAATTAAGAAAAAATGCAAGAATGGTTATATAAGCAAAGATATCTTCTTACATGGAAAAAGAAAAAGTATCAAGTTACTTAAGCAAATTAGTAAAGGAAGCTGGTAGTGTAATAAGAGAAAAGTGTACAGGAAGAAATAGAAAGATCTCAGGAAGAGATTATGAATAGTGTAATACAATATGTACAAGAAATGTTTAAAGGAAAAAGAAGACAGTGAAAAAAACATGGAAAGTAAAACAATTTAACAAAAAAACAGAATAAAGAGTTGGAAAATGGGATTTCTTTAAAGCAGTTAGATAAAGTATTAGAATAAGTAAATGTAGACTTGGTTGCAGGCCCAGATGGAATAGGGTATGAAATGTATAACAATTTAAGGGATTGGCAATTTTTTAAAGATTTTGAATGAATGGTAAAATGAAGGTTTTATGTATAAAGGACAAAGTAGTTGTTGTGTCTTTCGGCTTTTCCCGGTTAGGGGTCGCCACAGCGGAACTCCGGTCTGTTAATGATTGGTAGTTGATTTTTACATGCTGAGTTACCAGCCCTGACGCACAACCTTCAACAAAGGTATGCCCATTCACGCATGTCTCAACGCAGAAGACGCTCAAGCTGAGAATCGAACCGGACAGAGTCTTACTGTGAGGCGACAATGCTACCGCAGCACCACTAAATTCATATAGAAGAAGGAAGATAGAAGAGAATTAAAAAAGTGGAGACAAATAGTACTAAATAATAAGGATTATAAGATCTTTATGAAAACTATACAAAAGATATTTAAAACTGAAAGGAAAATATTATGGAAGATATATATTTTATACACACACACACACACACACACACACACACATATATATATATATATATATATATATATATATATATATATATATATATACATATATACATATATAGTTCACCTTCAGATGGTCGAATGGCTGAAATCTCAAAATGTATATGGCTGAAGCCATATGCTCGAATTTCAGAAGCTCGATCGTCTGAAAAAGAAGTAAAAAAAAAGAAAACAAAACATAAAACAATGTTTCTGCAGGGGGGTAAGCCCCCCAGCACCCCCCACATGCCCCGCTACTTATTTATTTCAACTCTGAGATCGCACTACAGCGCAGAAAGGGAAATCTCCCATTCTGCGCTGTATGCTGATCCCCATTCAGAAGGTCAAGCTTCTGAAATTTCGAGCATATGGTCTCAGCCATATGCATTTCAAGATTTCAGCCATTCAACCTTCTGAAGGGGAACTATATATATTATATATATATATATATATATATATATATATATATATATATATATATATATATATATATATATATATATGGGGGAAGGGCTGTCAAGAATTATTAATGGCAGATAAACTATGGATGATATTATGAATAGAAAAGAAGAAGCAACATCATGATAGGAGACCTTAATGCATTTGACACAATTAGACATGAAATCTTATGGGTGATAATGCATTTGACACAACTGGGCATGAAATCTTATGGGTACTAATGAAAGAATATATTAAAAATGAGAAAGTTATGAAATTATGTCAGAGAGTAATAATAATAAAGTAAAAATACTTGTAAATGGCTGGTTAAGCTAAGAGGTAGATATGAAAAGTAGTTTCAAACAGGGATGTCCAATGAGTTGGGATACTATTTGCGTTATTTATGAATATAACAGTACGTGAAATAAATTACAAAATGAAGGAGGCAGGGTATATAACACCTGAAGGGTTAATAATTCCAGTTCTGTTAACATATGTAGATGACATTATAATAATTGCAAAAAACAAAATTTGGATAAAATAAGAAATAATTTGCACACAAATGAGTGTCTAGAGATGATATAGGGTGGCTTTAAATAAAGAGAAAAGTAAAGATATAGGTGATGTAGGAAAGATCTGGGGTATATATTTCACAATGAATGGAAGTTCTGTGTTTAGGAATAAAGATGCAAGTATAATTCAATGGGGAAAAACAGAAGAAATAAAGCACACATGTCCTTTATGGACACATATAAATTATTCAGAAAAAAAGCTTATTTAATAAATTTAGTACTTGATGTGGAAAAAATAGCATACTTAGCAAGTGTATTATGTTGCCAAAAGTATTTGAAAAGAAATTACTCCAGATACTTTTTTATTTATATGGGGTTCTAGATTAAATCCAGTAAAAAGAGGAGTTTTTTATGTAAATAAATAAGGAAGTGGTTTAGGATTAATCAATTCAGTGGTATATGCTGCTTCATTAAATTTGGACAAAGTGTTAAAGTGCATCTATGAAAAATAGGAGAGTTTAGTATTTGAATATAGAATTGTATAAATATAAGCATGACAAATTTAGGGGTATGGTGAAAAGGGTGTATAATCTTTAGGCTTTTCCCGGTTAGGGGTCGCCACAGTGAAACTCTGGTCCGCTAATGATTGGAAGTGGATTTTTACAGTGCCGAGCTGCAAGCCCGACACCCAACCTTCAAAGAAGGCCCACCCATTCACGCACGCACCTACCTGCATGTCTTTAGACAACACTCGACCATGGAGAGGACATGCAGACTCCATACAAAAGGCGATCCAGCCGAGAATCGAACAGGAGAACCTCTTGCTGTGAGGCGACAATGCTAACTGCTGCACCACCTTAGTGTATAATGAAGAAATAAAATGTTACCAACAAAAAATATTTTTGTAGAAAATACAAATTGATGATGTAGAAAAAGATAGAAAAGTATGGTACAAGAATGCAATGATAAAACTTTACTAACAGATGAAAAAAATTAAAGCTATAAAAATAAGAAGCAAATAGTGAAATCAGAAAGTACAATGCCAATTTTTTTGTGGAGACTACTAACAGATAAATTGCCAGTAAAAGGAAATATGCCATATAAAAAGAAAACTGCTAAAATATGTTTACATTGTCAAGAAGAAGAAGAACAATGGAACATGTTTTTGAAATGCAAAAGAGTAAAAACGTTATGGGGAAAACTATGTAAAGAAGATTTTTTTTTGAAGATATGAAAGAAGTGGATAAAATAAACATGAATATTATAAAAATAGAAATTAAGAATATGTTAAAAGAATAGATAAAAAGTTATAATGGGCTATATGGAATGAAAGAATAAATTAAATTATGTTTAATGGTAATTGGATTTTAGCAACAATATTAAGTAAAATCAGATGGTGGCTATGGAAAAAGGAGTGAGGGTCTAATAGGGATAGGTTCATAGGTTCATACTAGGCTATCTGCACAAGGGCATTTATAAGCCTAGCCCAGAGTTTTGTGGCTTTCGCCACCCCTTTAGTTTGGAGGATACTATGCCCATTATTTTGCTGTGCCTCTGTCAAGCAGTGACACTGAGATAATCCCTGGGGTATATCTGCGATCTCCCATCCATTGGTCAAGATTTCTCTTGAACAAAGCCAGCGAGGTGCTCTGCCTCACATGTACCGGGATTTTGTTCCACAGCATAGGGAGTCTCTGGGTGATGAATCTGTCCCTCCAGCACGTCCTATTAATAACCATGTCAAGGTTTAAGTCTCCCGCCCTTGTAGTTCTGAGGGATCTAGATTTTTTGAGGTGAAGCATGTTCATCAATTCTGGGTTGGACATGGCCGTGTATGTCAGGCACAGGTCACCTCTGAGCAGACGGTAAGCGACTGAATAGAGCTGAAGTTCCTTCAATCGGGCAGCATAGGACATATTTTTGAGACCCTTTATCCTTTTGGTGAGGAATTTTTGGGGCCTTTCCAGTTGCTGCAGGTATCGTGTCAGATACATTCCGAATGGGGCATTGTACTCAATCATTGGTCTGATGAGTGATGAGTACAGGGGGACGGTGACTTCCCTTGATCTAGATTGCAAAGGAAATTATGAATGTGTAAACAGATTTGTATATGTATTATCTGTACATATACAAATATGTAAATATTTTGTAAATAAGAGTTATTTTGTATATAAATAAAGGACCTCTATTCTTTTCATAGGAATAAAGGACCTCTATTCTTTTGATAGGTACCATGGGATGTTTTTACATCCACATGAGCTGCCATCAACTCAAGCAGATAGGGCCTCAGCATCTCATCCAAAAGATGACAAGCTCAGAAGTACAGCACCCATCTTTTGCTGCAATGACATTTCAGCAAACAAGCTACCTAATGTGGAAGGAGAACCCACCGCCTTCCGCACCAACAAAATGCTGCAAGACTGTGCACTTGGTTAGTGCAATATTTTAGTTACTAACTACTGCTTTATACTAGCTGATCAGTTAAAAGAAAATAGTGAATCCAAAATGACTTCAATATTTAGCATAAATGGTAAGGGAGTGCTTTCTTTGACGAAACCATAATACAATGTGGGTGCTGAGACTTGATCTCAGTAACAGTTGAGGGAAATTCAGCTGCTTAAAAGTAATGTCACATCAGAAGTTCCAAAATGCACCTGGCTCTGTGGTACAGTGGGCTGGAGCCCAGTGGACCCAGCAATGGAAAAACCAGGCAGGGGAGGAAAGGAGTGAAGGTAGGAGGGTTGCAAGTGCATGGAGAACACACACTGAATAGCATTTTCTCTGGTGGATACCAACGGGACCACTTTCTATGCTTTAGGGTGGGAAGCAGGGCTGCTTGCTGGCAACATCTCTCGTGGAGGTGACAGATGTGATCAGCCCATTCCCCCTTCTATGCTTAGCTAAGGGCATGTGGGAAGGTAGGGACATAAGTATACTCCCTTAAAACATCCCTAAGCTCTAATGGTATACTCTCTCTCTCACACAGATATTTGGATTTCATTAACTAAGTTTGATACAGGGAATGCCTGTTTTAAGTTAGTGAACTCACTAGAGGCCAAAGTATTCTTGATCTGGTCTTCATAAATATTGCGCCTACCCATTACACTTTCCTAGTCATTCTTTCACCAGTTATGTTGGGCCACAAACTTGTGACATTTACTCCCAGAACCACCATACTTCCCCCTCTAACTTACATCTTTATATTTAAAGACTTAAAAAGGGTGAACATTATACAATTATATTATGACATCTCTAAAATGTTTGCATGTCATCACCACTACTAATCCTGACACAGCAGACAGCTTCACTAAGGAGATTTTTGTCCACTTAGACAAATGCACAAATCTAGCTGTAGAGCCAAATACAATAAAAGTTTAAAAATCAACTCTCATTGTGGTCAACCAACATAAATAAACTTTACAGCAATTAAAAAAAAATCAGACTGTAGAGTAAGGCTAGAAATTCTTAGAATAAGAATAGTATAAAAATATCACCAAGAATCTGAGAAGTATAAGGACCAATAAAGCAACCCACGAATGGAAAATAAGAAACAATAACAAAACTGATGTCACACACACAGAAATTTAATGTACCATTAGTGTTTTAGTCCCAACAGTAAGGACTTCATCAGATACAAACATTAAAAAAGTGCAGCCTTATAAAACAAAAATAGTTAAATCACATTTAACAATCTACCCAATTACTTATTTAAATTTAATACATCCTAATCGAAAAGCTGTCATCATCAACTCAACAGTTAAATTGTTATAAATAAAATATTTATATATCTATATATATATATATATATATATATATATATATATATATATATATATATATATATATATATATATATATATATATATATTATATATATATATATATATTTATATTTATATATATTTTTATGGATCTCTATCACCTAGTCGACAGGCCATATGATCGACTTTCATTTGGTCGACAGTTCATTTGGTCGACAAGCAGTTTTATGTGAGGGGGCTTCGCCCCCCACAGCCCCAATGTGGGGATCTATGCCCCCACAACCCCCCTAACTATATATATCAACTCCAGGGTTGCACAACATTGGGGAGGGGGGCAAATCTGCCTGTCGACCAAATGAATTGCCGACCAAATAAAAGTCGATCAAATGGCTTGTCGACCATCTCAGGTAGACCCATATATATATATATATATATATATATATATATATATATATATATATACACACACACACACACACACACACACACACACACACACACACACACACATATATACACATTGTATATACAAATATGAAAATAAACATAAAATCAAATATCCATACATCTCCATTGTAAGATACCATTAACTGGCGTCTTATCATTAAGACCGAGGGGGTGCATTTACTTTAATTTATCAAAAAAATTCCCAAGCTTCAATCATCACTCCCCAATATCCACCTCTTATAGGTGTTGAAATGTTTTCCACCACATAAAATATTTTTTTAAACTTTATAACGTATAGAATGCTTATATAGTGCTTTACTAGCATTCCTTATTTTTACTACATAATTATATTCAGCTAATATGCATCAAGATTTATATGATGAATAGTTTTTTTTAATTATCAACTTTAAATCAGATCAATATAGCTTATCACAAGATTGATCTGTGGTTAGAAGATGTTAATATGGGTTTGATAATAGTATTGTTAAATATCTGAATGTAGAACATCCAGTTGTACCAGCTATGTTTGGTATCCACCAGACCCATAAAGATGTAACAAACCCACCTCTTTGACCCATTGTAGCAACTGGTCAATCAAAAACAGAACCACTTGTTAAATGGGCTGATTATAGGTTAAATATTTTTTTAAATATGCATCATGTTTTAAAGGATTTGTGGGATTTCCTCAGGAAAATTGCTAACTTTGACTATATGGTAGAAGGTTTGTTTATCGCTACTGATGTTAAAGATCTTTTTTAGTTATACCTCATGATTTAGGGTTTGAGTGACTTAGGGAAGCTTGTTACAACTTTGAGCAATCTTGATATCAACACTACAGCTGATTTTATGGAAACTGTTCTTTATAACAATTTTGTATTTTCCGATCATGAATATTTTACAAATTAGAGGTGTAGCTATGGATGCTGCATCAGTGCCTGTCTTTGTCAACCTTGTGCTTTGGTATTGGGAACAACAGAACATTGTGGAGTCTCAGTATTAACATATGCCATTATATTTCAGATATCTGGATGACATTTTCACCCTATGGGCAAGTAGTGTTGACGTACGCAATGAATTTGTTACATTATCAATAGTAAATCCATCTTTGAAATTTACCTACCTTATGGATCAAACTAGTATTGATTATCCTGATATTACTATTTATAAAAATTATGGGAGTCTTTCCTATGAATCTACAATTTTCATAAATCTACTTTTTCTAATTCTTATTTACATTTTTCTACCCACTATCCCTTGTGGGAAAAAAATAATTTATTAAAGGGACAGTTTGTCAGACTTTCTAGACTTGTCTCGGAAGAAGACAAATGTTTTAGAGAAAGTGCAAAAGTATATGACAAGTTTTTAGAAAGAGGCTATCCCAAAAAACTGGGTCTGTGATATGATGAACATAATTCAAGATGACAGGAGTAATAAATATATACCTATTTTGAAGGACACCATTGATCTAACTACTAAAGTTAAGAATATTGATAATGGATATGAGAAACTATGGTTTTATCATACTCTAATTTAAGTAAAGAGGTAAAAGGACTCGTTATTAGGAATTGGAACTTACTGAAAGATCTTGGGGGGTGCATTTTGTGAATTAGATACCCGTGGTTTGTTTATAAAAGAAGGAATATTAAGAATATAATTGAAAGACCTGTTAAACAAGGTCAACATTATGGTATGGTGAAATGTAGTACATGTTCCCAGTGCCATTTTATTTAAGATAGTATTAAAAACAACTTTAGATGCAATTGCAAGACTGTAGGTATAGTTTAGATAGCTCTATGTATGTCCTGTAATGGTTTTATGTTGTTAAGACTGAAAGACAATTAACAACTAGTATCTATGAACATAATTATGTAATAAAAACAAAGGATGTTAGTAAAGCACTGTTTAAGCATTCCATACTTTGTAAAGATTTTAAAAAATGTGTATTTTATGCTGTGGAAAAAATTATAAACCTATAAGAGGTGGGTATTGGGGAGCAATAACTGAAGCTAGGGATTTTTTTGACAAATTAAATGAAATGCGACATCTTCCTCAGTCTTCATGATAAGACATCAATTAACAATATCTTACAACTGAGATCTATGGATATCTTATTTTAGGTTTATTTTCATATATTTGTATGGTATATTATATATTTAATTTTCTATTTATATTTTAATCCATTTATTTATAAAAATATTTAACTGAGTTAACAATGACATGCTTTTAGATTGTGATGCATTAAATTTAAATAAGTAATTGGTCACCATTTGAATTGGGTAGATTGTTACATGTGGTTAACTATTTTTTGTTTTATAAGGCTGTACTTTTGTAACATTTGTATCTGATGAAGTCCTTACTGTTGGGATGAAATGTTAATGGTACATATGGTACATTAAACTTCTGTGTGTGTGACATCAGTTTTGCTATTTTTTTTCTTATTTTATATTTTTCAGCTCTTGAATGGAGAATAGCTTCTGAAGTGAAGGACAGCTACAAATCCTTTAGCTATGTTAGAAAACTAGAAAATACTCAACATTACTTTGAACTTTTTTCTCAATGGGCCCTCCACTCCAACACAGTGACATTGTTCATTACAAATTTCACCCAGATAACCTATTCGAACAACACTCATCCCAGAATTCCTTACACCTTCTAATATCACAAAAGGACATGTTCTTGAGGTATTGTCAAAGACCAAAAACACTTCCTCCATGGGTCGTGGCAGCACACCTGGATCCTTAATAAACAGCATCTAAACATGCTCTTGATGAACTACTCCTTAAACCTGGTGCACTGCTGTAGTGATGCCCTACTTCATTGATAGCCATACCACAGATCCTGGAAATTACAGACTAATCAGACTGATGAGTCTGATCTGTAAAGTTATGGAGCCATAACTGATCTCGTTAATTATACTGTTAAGAATGTCATTACTCTTAACCCACAACAATATGACTTTGTCAAAAGGAAAGCATGCCTGTTAAATCTCAAACATCTTTAGGAGGGTCTACAGAAATATCAGCAGTGGACAATCTGTTCATACAGCTTATCTAATGCTGGCCAAAACACTTAATACCATGCTTCATGCTGGAATTGTAAGGAAACTACTTACCTTAAGCATGGACCCTTATTTGCTAAGATGGAAAGTCTACTGGCAACTCTCATAATTTGTGTGGCATTCCCCCCAGGGGTATGTACTGGGTCCTCTACTGCTTACAATCTACTTCTCTGATCTCAAAACTGATAACCAGAACTTCTGTAGAGGACTGCAAACTGGGTGTAATTGTCAAAATCCCCTCTGATAGCTGTAACCTTCAAAAGGATATTAACCTAGTTAATATCTGGTGTATGGATAATGTACTAAAAATTGAACAGCAAAATGTGTAGCATTGTTTTCTTTAGAAAAAGCAGTAATCTACAACATACAGAATAAATGATACTCCCATACTAGACAAAAAGGTCACCAGACATCTGGATACTTGAGTCGATAGCTCCCTTCCCTCTCCTTTGTTCATCACATGGTAACTATAATCAGGAAAATCTACTTACCAGAGCTAATAAGTCAAAAGGTAGCTCATCTACAGTGCAATGAAGAAGTATTTGTCCCCTTCCTGATTTCTTATTTTTTTGCATGTTTGTCATGCTTAAATGTTTCATATCATCAAACAAATGTAAATATTAGACAAAGATAACCCAAGTAAACACAAAATGCAGTTTTTAAGTGATGATTTTATTTATTAAGGAAAAAAAAATATCCAAACCTACATGGTCCTATATGAAAAAGTAATTGCCCCCTAAATCTAATAACTGGTTGTGCCACCCTTAGCAGCAACAACTGCAATCAAGCATTTGCGATAACTGGCAATGAGTCTTTCACATCACTGTTGAGGAATTTTGGCCCACTCTTCTTTGCAAAATTCTTTTAATTCAGCCATATTGGAGAGTTTCCAAGCACGAACCACCTTTTTAAGGCCATGCCACAGCATCTCAATTGGATTCAAGTTCGGACTTTGACTAGGCCACTCCAAAACCTTCATTTTGTTTTTTTTTTTAAGCCATTCAGAGGTGGTCTTGCTGGTGTGTTTTGGATTATTGTCCTGCTGCAGAACCCAAGTGCGCTTCAGCTTGAGGTCACAAACTGATGGCCGGATATTCTCCTTCAGGATTTTTTGATACAGAGCAGAGTTCATGGTTCCATCAATCACAGCAAGTCGTCCAGGTCCAGAAGCAGCAACGCAGCCCCAGACCATCACACTACCACCACCATGTTTGACTGTTGGCATGATGTTCTTTTTTTGAAATGCTGTTTTACTTTCACGCCAGATGTAATGGGATGCACACCTCCCAAAAAGTTCAACTTTTGTTTCGTCTGTCCACAGAATATTTTCCCAAAAGTCTTGGGGATCATCAAGATGTTTTTCTGGCAAAAGTGAGATGAGCCTTTATGTTCTTTTTGGTCAGCAGTGGTTTTCACCTTGGAACTCTGCCATGCATGCCATTTTTGCCCAGTCTCTTTCTTATGGTTGAGTCATGAATACTGACCTTAACTGAGGAAGTGAGGCCTGCAGTTCTTTAGATGTAATTCTGGGTTCTTTTGTGACCACTTGAGTCGTCGCTGCGCTTTTGGGGTAATTTTTGTAGGCAGGCCACTCCTGGGAAGGTTCACCACTGTTCATTGTTTTCTCCATTTGTAGATAAGGGCTCTCATTGTGGTTCGCTGGAGTCCCAAAGCTTTAAAAATGGCTTTATAACCTTTTCCAGACTGATAGATGTCAATTACTTTGTTTCTCATCTCTTCCAGAATTTTTTTAGATCCCGGCATGATGTCTTCCTTTTTGTGATATTATGGCCCACTTCACTTTGTCTGACAGGTTCTGTTTAAGTGATCTCTTGATTCAACAGCTCTGGCAGTAATCAGGCCTGAGTATGGCTAGTGAAACTGAACTCAGGTTTCCCACAAATTTGATTAACCACAGTTACTTCATGATTTAACAAGGGGGGCAATTACTTTTTCACACAGGGCCATGTATGTTTGGATAGTTTTTTTCCCTTAATAAATAAAATCACCACTTAAAAACTGCATTTTGTGTTTACTTGGGTTATATTTGTCTAATGTTTAAATTTTTTTGATGATCTAAAACATTTAAGTGTGACAAACATGCAAAAAAATAAGAAATCAGGAAGGGGGCAAATACTTTTTCATTGCACTGTAGATTCAAAAATGTTATTATTCCCATTTATTCAGCACTGATCAGAGCAATTATTGAATACAGCACTCCCTTGGGATGTGCCTTACTTGACATAAACCTGAAAAGCTGCAGAGATTCGCAACTATAGATCTTTGGTCTTAATAGCCTTAATTACTTGGAGTGGGAGTCTGCATGTCCTCCCCGCAGTCGAGTGGAGTTAAAAAGACATGCGTAGAATGGGCATGCCTTCATTGAAGGTTGAGCATCGAGCTGGCACCTCGGCACCATGAAAATCTACTGCCAATCATTAGCGGACCGGAGTTCCGCTGTGGCGACCCCTAACCGGGAAAAGCCGAAAGAGGAAGAAGAACAACTTGGAGTGGCTGGAAATCCTGCCCCTGTACTAATGTCTTATAGACTCTTGAGGGGTGGTCTGTGCATCTTATTGAACCATTATAGAACTGGGGGTTCTTGACCTCTTATATCTCAGTAAGTCAAACAGTGTAGCTAGCTCTAGAACCAGACCAGACCAGAACCTTCAGCAGCAGATAAAGAGAATATGGTGGTACAAAATTTTCATCGTCCAGCAACTCCCCTTCTCTGGAATAAACTTTTTTTCTGCAGGTTAAGCAACGTGATTAAATATCTTCCTTAAAACTAAACCTGGAAGATTGGATGGGTACTTTCAAATTTTATCCAGGACATCATCACCTCTCCTTCCTTCAGATAGTAGGTAAAGCCTGAGGGTGGGTATTAGCATACATGGTCATTAGACTTAAATACCCTTGAAATGCCGATGAATAACAGGGCAGTCATGGCCAAGTCAATGGAAGGGGATGAAAAGGGAAAAGACCATCAGTGGACTACATTGTGGTGGAGTGGGGGTGCTCTTCTGAATGCCAAGCTCAGAAGGGTATGCCAAATACAGTTAACCTGATGTACTGGGTGCAGAGGTCAATGTTAATGGGTGCATGTTCCCTCCAAATTAATAATCATTGTCAGGTGAAGACGGGGGGGGGGGGGGGCTAGGGTCATTGCTACTTGTTACCAGTATGCATGTGGAGATTAGGGAGCTTCATGTGATATCCATTTCAGGATTCATAAATACAGAAGGTATAAAGGATCTGCACAATAAATTTTATAGTATATACATCAGACCTTCCACCAGCACTGGTCAGATCTAATAATTTAATACACCCACCTGTTACATACACTTACTTTGTATAACTGCACTGTAATGGAGACAAATGTAAGACGGCCATGTAAGAGGGAGGGGAGGGAAGGCATTCCAGCTGGTCTAAGAAGACTACAAGCTGGATTAAGCACACACTTAAAAACACAATTATTGTTTTGTAGGCACATTTCAGTTTTAGCTCATAAACCATTAGTCACAACTGGGGTTATCACCTGTCGTGATTTGAATAGCTGTTTCCCACAAAAAAAAGTCAAATGTTTTGATATTTTAGTACAAAAAAATATATAAATTGCCTCCAACTACTGCAGAAACTAAAACACTTTATTCATATCATCTTAACATGGTATAAAATAATAGACACAACTAAAATTCTATGGCAAGGAGGGACGGACTCAGAAAACTTTACTGCATCATGCTAACTGAATTTGTGAGATGTGTGGCCATACACAGGTTGTGCAGGATGCAGAAAACCAAGATACACAACATCATTAGCCTAAATAATATGATTGGCTGTGCTACATACTAATGATCATATGAAGAAACACTATGACAATAAGGCAAAACAAGAAGGCAGAATGATTCAGAAACTTTTAAATGCCTTTCAGTGAAGTTGCACCTCTGCAATATATTTGAACATGACCAAATGCCCATGTTCAGATGGAGTAAATTGTGGAATTATATTATGGGTTGCTGCTGCCTTAGCAAATGTGAATTTGCAGCTGCTGTGCCCAGGAGTGTGTGACATCATCACCAGATGTGCAGGATCATTTGACCATACTTAACATTTCATGTCCTCCAAGAAACCAACATTGTAGAGTGGCACCATGGTGATAGGGACACAGTCCAACAAACTGTGGAAATGTATCAGTCCCATCTGAATACCAAGTTATGTGTGGATTTATGTGTAATAGCTACAGGGACCTTTCAACAACATACTGGTGACACAGTGGGGGGTATATCTCAGGCCACTGCCTTGAGAATTCTCTTGATGCCATGTTTTGGTATGTGAGTATTTGTGGTTCCTACATACCACAGACGAGAGAGCCAACACCATGCAGGACTTCTGTGATAAAGACCATTTTCTTGAGGAAATGTGGGTCATAGACTGTACCTAAAATGAAACAAAGTCTTCACCTGGTGAACTGAGAAGGAGGTACAACAAACTCAAGGAGTATCACTCCAGCAACTGCCAGGTGGTCTATAATGCACACGGTATAATATATATTTATATATGTAATTGTACAGGTATAACGTGTGTACAGGTCACAATAGCGGTTTTCACAACTCTCACAAATGGCACACGTGACGAATACCAGTGGATTGCAAGGGGCAACTTTCCAAAAGGGTATCTTGATGGCAATACCAGACACCCATAAAAAATCCACACAATCAAACAGACCATGGCTGCAACTGTGCACTACTGCAAACCAGAAAAATTATTGAGATTGTGTTTGGGCTGCATAAAACTCGCATATGTTGTCTGGACTCATCTGGTACTGCCCCACAGCATGACACAGCCACGAGTCAAAATACTGACAGTGTGTGCAGTATTACACATAATTCTAGTTATTTACTTTTATTTTATATTTGTTGACCGGGATAGTCCGATTGGATACATGTCCATTTTCAGCAGACGCCCGGGGAGAAAAGCTCCAATTACACAGATAAAAAACATACATGCATGCCAAGCATATTACAAAGTCTGTAAGGTGATAGCAAGCAGTTACTGCAGGGTGGGCTCTCTCAGAGCCAGCTGTTTCAAGAACAACAGCCAGTGAAGGGTGAGTCAGATAAGAAGACAGACAAGGAGCCAGCATCAGGGAATGATCATGCCAGATGGAGGCTGGTGCAATATGAAGCGGCTCTAGCAAAGAAGAAACGGATTGCACAGAAGAAATGCTTACTACGTTGCAAAGCCAAGCATATATGCTACAGTAAAAATTATAGCTGGAGAACCAACACCAGGGTGTACTTACCAATGAATATGCTATTCACACTGTGCATCAGACACAGACAACCAAGTAATGATGTACAAAAGGCAGGGCAGTTAACATCATTTGCATAGATGGAAAAGGGAGTACACGAGTGCATGTCTTTCACAAGAAAGTGTGACAGGACAGTACGAATGCTGAGGAGTACAAAAAAGTGCTTTCATTTGAAGTGTCAGAGCTAGTATAGTAGTGTTCATGTCAAGAAGGGCCAAGGTCAGTGAACATGTGGGACAGTCTGGGGGCTGTGGTAGTGGTGTCTGTGTGGGTCTGCAGTGACACAGCCTCAACAGTCAGGGCAGTACTGCAGCTCGGCCTACTAGACAGGTCCAGGGCATGCATGGCAGAGGGTTCAGCATCCCATACACTCCCCCGCCCATGACAACTGGCTGTACCATGATCCCGACTAGTTACTGGTGTGCTGCATGATCTCAAGGTTTGTCTGTTAAAAGATGTGTCAGTATAACGGCAGCCACAACCATGGGGGGGTGACCTCTCCTGAGAGGAGACACCTCCACAGTAGATGCTGCTATAGAAGTGCTAGCACAGGAGAAACAGGATCTCATTCATCCATGGGTACACTGGCTAACATCTGCTGACATACTAGATGACCAACTGTGAGGGTAGCCCATTGCCCCTGGAAGGAAAGCCAGAGAAGACACTGAACATTCCAATGCCTGATTCAGTCGATACAAGGAATCACACATACGGGACTTGCACTCCTGTAAGTCAGCATGTACACCGCGGATCAGCATCATTATCTCTGCCATGGCTGTAGTGGCAATACCCTTTGGCTCCACAATGGCCTTGTACATTCACTGGGTTGTGGCCACTGACAGACCAATCTCAAGGGACAGCAGTAACCATCTCTCTCCAGTCAGCACCATTACCAAACTCTGTGTAGTCTTCTCTGCTTGTGAATGTGAGAGGCACATTCAGCCATCTGTTTACGGGAGACCAACACACTTCCCTGATAGAGTCCCCATCAATCTGTCCTCTATCTGATGTTTGGTTATCCTGTATACAGACTGTGTCCATAGCCTAGGTTGGGGTTGGGAGGGTTGCCCTTTCTGTGTCAGACACGCACACTCTACCCCCAGACTGGGCCAGCTCACCCTCTCCATCATTATCACAGACTACAGATCCTACAACATTAGATTTGGGTGGTTTTGCAGTGCTGCTGCTGGATAAAGAATCACCTGTGAATACATTAAGGCACAAACTATCAAGCATAAGTATGACACAACACCACAACTACACAAACAATGGATATGTTTACAGCTATAAACATGATAACAGTTAATACCCATGCCCATATCTCGTACAAATGGTTGTGGCCACTGAATCCCCGATATATCTGTATACCACAAGTTAGACAAACTTAATGAAGTTTTATGGTGACTAAAAGGTAAACAGAACTTGCAGGTATTAATAGAGTGAAATAGGGCTACGTACTTGGGGCATTTGCAGTGTACAGTCTTGTGACCCATGTAGCTCTGCAACAACATCCAGCACTGCACTATGGGACTCTGTGGACGTAATGTTGCCTTTAAGAAAGGTCAGGGACTCTTTCATCTCCATAGCAGGCAGTTAACTAGACAGCCCACAACCTGCTGCACTACACTCCCATGCCATGGCTTCTGCTCTGTGGGTGGTACCATAGATGATATCTGTGGTGGACCATTTCATACCCATGGCCCTTCCCACCTGACCACATTCACACTGTTGGAATTGTCAGCACTGGCACAGTCACAGTAGGACTGGTCAGCTGCATGACTGTCACAAAGCTGTCTGCCACAGAGATGGACAGCTTAGGAGTACCACCTCATTCATGGCATCAGAGAAATTTGAGCTCATGAGTACATGTTAAATGCCCAGTAGATGCAGTATTTTTTAGGCATTCCTTTGTTGGTAACGAAAACCGTGAAATTCATTTAGCTTTTTCCTGCATGGGCCTAACAAATCCTAACACTACTACTATTCTCGTAGGCCCCAAATGATGCTGTATGTGTGTGTGTGACAGATATATGTATCCACACTAAGTAAATGTTAAACATCTAGGTTTGCTGACTATATATCCTCCACAAAATAATCACAAAAGTGCAGATGACCAAGGACAGCCTCAAATTCTTTTCCGGTATATTTTGTCTTGCTCGCCTTGAGGCTAGAGGGAAATTTTGAATAGGTTTTTTTGGCTAGGTGTGAAATGCTCTGCAGGTCGATTGCCTAGGACTTACCTAAAAACTTTTAAGGATGCATGATCATTACACTAGCACTGTTACAAATATTATGACTAATGAAATATATGCAAGGCATACAACACTAAAACAGTGTTGAAACCTTCTCTGAAAATGAGCTCAGGGATGTGTCTCCTAACAAGCTTATCAATCCAATAGGTGGAGAGCTGCTATACCCTGGCAATCTCCCCCTCAATAAACTTTAGCCAACATATTTAAAATTACTGACAAACTGACATCCCCTATAGGCAGCAGGTTTAAGAGCAAGTAAAAGCATTTGTAATACAAATTAATGGATTTGTACAAAGTAGCACTTACCTTATACAAGCATATATTAGGCTAAAGAAAGTCTGTAAAAATCACTCGACAGGAATCAAGCTCTTACAGCAGTGTCTTCTTCCACAACATGATGAAGTTCTGTGCTTCTCATAATACTTGTATAATGTATATTCATTTATTTGAGCACAATGATTATGCTAATTAGTTCTCAGATCATTCTTGTTTTGGAATCACTCAACAAGCACACATGATAAACTGTGCAAAATTCTACTTGATGCAGTGCACATACCTAGGTCCCTGTGTGCAGCACTTCATACATACTGTCAAGTCTATGCTTTTGGAGATGGGGTGAAGCGTCAGTCCATATTTAATCAACTGGAGTGGGAGTTGTTGGAGAGCATGTTGCTTGAAGGGCAGACGGGGGAATTGAGGACTGCCATATTTCACACTGAAACAGACATTCAGAACCATAATAACAGAGCATTGATACTTTCTGAGGTTCTAACCCATTACGCAAACAAGATGTCTGTTGTTGCACAGCAGATAGGACACACAAGACCTGACTTGGGTGCCAATTGTCTTGCCATCCCTCCCCCCTGAGATTCTTTAAGGTGAGACATCAAGGCTAGAGAAGTAGAGGGCAGTGCTCCAGTCCTTTTAGAGCATACAGGTGATGTGAGGACAAAACAAAAATATTTCTTTATCATCTCCATAATGGTGACAGCCACTGGGTTATGGAGGAGGGCTATAAAGGGTCTCAGTATAAGGCTGAAGCCTGGAATAGTCTAACCCAGGCTGTCACCCATGCAACTGGCATCCCACACACTGCAGAACAGTGCCATCACCATTACAGTGACATAAGGCTTCTCAAAACCTTGGCTTCCTTGGTTAGTGGGAGGATGAAGTTAAACAGCAGGCACCATTTGCATAAGTATAACATAGATTATGTACACATTTAAACTAGCACAGCATGCCATCCACAAATATCATATAGTGCTCCCTTTGTGCCTGAAGATATCAAAGTATATAGGGAGCTGCACAGAAGACTGGAGCTCCTTGGAGAGCTCTGTGGTGGGTATACCTACTTCATAATGCCTTAGTTTTAATATTAACTGTAATAGGTATTCATTCAAAAAATACATGACATTCATACTTTAGTGTCATTTCTGACATTACTGCCACAGCTCAAATGTAGCAATATGCCAGTTCAGTGTTATAGGTTCATAGGTTCATACTAGGCTATCTGCCCTAGGGCATTTATAAGCCTAGCCAGAGTGTGTTTGGCTTTCGCCACCCATTTTAAATTAATTTTGCTATGCCCTTTTTCAAGGTTAGTATACTGTGCTTCTGTCTAACAGTGACA
Organism: Protopterus annectens; assembly: GCF_019279795.1. Lineage (NCBI taxonomy): Eukaryota > Metazoa > Chordata > Ceratodontiformes > Protopteridae > Protopterus > Protopterus annectens. The sequence continues at coordinate 423,800,260 of NC_056745.1, read as the reverse complement.
CAGAAGTGATACCTGGGGTAAACCTACGATCTCCCATCCACTCATCAAGATTCCTCTTGAAGAGAGTCAATGAGGGACTCTGCCTAACCTGGACTGGGATTCTATTCCAGAGTGAAGGGAGCCTCTGGGTTATGAATCTGTCCCTCCAGCATGTCCTATTCATTTCATTGCTGAGGTTCAAGTCTCTCGAGCGCGTAGCTCGATGGGATTTAGATTTTCTGAGGTGCAGCATGTCCATTAATTCCGGGTTGGACATGGCTTTATACGTCAGGCACAGATCGCCTCTGAGCAGGCGGTATGCCACTGAGTAGAGCTGGAGTTTCTTTAACCGGGCAGCATATGCCATCTGTTTGAGCCCTTTGATCCTCTTGGTGAGGTACTTTTGGGGTCTTTCCAGTTGCTGCAGGCGTCTGGTAAGGTACATCCCAAAAGGGGCATTGTACTCAATTATGGACCTGATGAGGGATGAGTAAAGAGGCACGATGACCTCCCCTGATCTAGATGTGAATCCCTTCATGATTAGGTGGGCTATATAAAATGTTTTTCTAACCACTTTGACCACGTGGTTGTCAAATGAGAGATTGCTATCAACTTGGGTCCCTAATTACTTCTTCTGTACTTAATGGATTACCACCTATGTGGTACTTTGTGGGCACTTTGTTTTTGCCAAAGAGGATGACTATACACTTTTTGGCGTTTAGCTTAAGGCCATGGCTCTGGCACCAGTTGTCTGTTTCTATGAGGCCCTTTTGGAGGATGCTTGTGTCGGCTGGAGAGTCGATTATGGCGCCCAGTTTTCAGTCATCTGCAAACTTGGTCAGCCACAGTCCTTCCGTGTTGGCCTGTACCTCCGAGAAATATATACTGAACAAGAGAGGTCCCAGGACTGAGCCTTGTGGGATGCCACTTGTAACTGGTTTGGAGTCTGACATGGCTCCAGCAATTCTAACCATGTGGGTTCTGTCCTTGAGCCAGTTTGCAACCCATCTAGTGACATAGGGGTTTATATTTAAGCTGGTGAGCTTATCTATAATGCCCGAGTGGGGTATTGTATCGAAGGCTTTTGCGAGGTCCAGGTAGGCTGTGTGGACCATCTTCCCCTCGTCAATGGCCTTGGTGACTGTTTCAAAGAAATTAACCAGGTTTAAGAGGCAGGATCTGCACTTAAAGCCGAACTGGGTAGGATCCATTGTCTGTAGGTCCCCAATATCTTTATTTATGAGGTCCATGATGATCCTTTCCATTGCTTTGCAGACCAAGTTAGTCAGGCTTATGGGGCGATAGTTTCCAGGATCCGTTGAGGAATCACCTTTGTGGAGAGGGACCACTGTTGCTGTACGCCACTCTTTGGGTACATATCCTGTAGTAAGGCTGAGATTGAACAGTAGTTTTATGTTTGGGTTTAGCTCTTCTTGGAGTTCACGTAGGACGCAGCCCGGGACACCATCTGGTCCCATTGATGCTGTGTTTTTTGCTTTGGAGAGGGCAGCTCTTACCTGAGCATCTGAGATGTCAGGGGGGCAGCACTCTGCTGGGATAGATATTTGCCCTTTTGGTGGGGAGGGGAGGGAGAAGTTTGCGCTGAACCTGTCAGCTAGGATGTTGGCAATGTCTGTAGGTTTAGTGTATTTTTTGTCATTTTGGACTAATTCTGAGCATATCTGGGAATTCACACCCAGGTTCCTAACATAACTAAAGAAAGCCTTGTGATTATCCTCAGTGTCCTGTGCAATTTTTCTCTCGAAGCTGGCCTTAGACGATTTTATGAGTGCCCGTAGTTTTTTGCTAATACTGATCAGAGATGCCTTCCCTTTTTGGGATTTTGCTCTATCATGTAGTAGCTTCCTCCTTCTATTGTATAGTTTGTTTATGGCTGGGGTCCACCAGACAGGACGTCTGCCTTTGGAGGATTGGGTCTTGGTTTTATTTGGGATTGCATGATCCATGCATTCCTGAAGGTGTTCATAGAATGCGTTTATAAAGGATTCTGCGGTCTGGGCTGTATTTTCCACAGGCCCGGGGGTTTTGAAGGATTCCACCTCGGTTTTAAGGAGTGTGAAATTTGCTTTAGAGAAGTTTTTCACTGTGGTTTTCAGGGCAGGGGTGGAGTCGGGATGTGAATATCCAGTGAGATTAGTTTATGGTCTGATCTTACCAGTGGGGGATACATTTCTGGTCTGGAGCATAGAGTCCCCATGTTGGTGATGATCAGGTCCAGTATGTTTTTCCCTCTTGTGGGAGTGGTAACAAGTTGTTCCATAGCATTTGAGTTTATAAATTCTAGGAACCTTTGGGATAGGGTGTTGGAGCTAGAGTAATGCTCCCAGTCTATGTTTGGGTAGATGAAGTCGCCCAATATAATGGTGTTTGGAGAGACCTTCATATTTTCCAGTGTTCTCAGGAAGGCGAATGGGGTTCCTGGGTTTGGGAGGGTGGTCTATAGCAGGCTATAAACTGGAAGACAGTTTTACCCACTGTTAGCTGCACATGGATGGTCCCTGATGCTTCGTGCTGTGCCACCAACCTGGAGGTGTGGGTATCTTTGACGAATATTGATACTCCCCCTCCTTTTGTGGTTCGGTCCAGGTTTTGGGGCCGAAAAGCATGGTATGAGGTATAACCTGGTAGTGCTGGGGTGCTCTCAGGAGCCTTGAACCAGGTTTCTATTACTGCACAGATATCGATGTTCTCCATGCTAAGGAGAGTTTCAAGTGCATGCATCTTGAGGTTTAGACTTCTGGCGTTGAGTAGCATTACTCTTAGTTTCTTATCCCTTGTGATACCTATGGAGGTGGGTTTGTCTTTTGAGCCTTGCCTAAAAAAGGCACTATGGGGGTAGCAAGAGCCTTTGCCAATACCCGAAAGCCCAGGGGTGACATGTGCAAGCTGTCCCTAGCGAAGCATTGTGGCTTGTCGAGCATGTCATCCCAGGCTGACAGGCATTTGATCCCCTTTGAATTACACCAATACTTATGCCAACTGTTGAAATTGATCATCTTGTCTTCATATTGTGGCATCATTCTTGGTGAGGGTAAGATGCTACTCAAGGTCAGGGTCATACCGGCCTGGGCTACATGCTCAGAGAGCTCCTCTATGTCTCTTTTCATGTAGCCCAGGGAAGTACATCTCAGGTCATTCACACCAGCATGGACAATGACTGAGTCATATTTGTACTTGCCTTGGAGTGACCTGAGTGCTTGTGTTATGTGGCGGATCCTAGCGCCCGACAGGCAGCTCACCGTGACCTTCTCCTTGTTCAGCCTGGTGAGCGGGACATCAGTGTGCCACATCAGTGTGCCTGACGATAGACACCTATTACAAGTGTATCAGGTGTGTTGTTTAGCCTTAAGGGCTGTGACTGTTCGGCACACTGGCTTTGTGAGCTATGTGTTGCACGTGTTTTGTTTTGGGGTAGCGGTTGCTTGGTGTTTGTGCTTGCTTTCCCTTTTATAGGTGCAGACATGGTTCACAATGTTAAGGCTTTGTCCTGACAGTATAAGGATATCTGTGGGTTCACCCCCCCCCAGCTGTGTCAACATGAAAAATATTTAACATTTATTCTTAGGTTCATAGGTTCATAGATTAGTACTAGGCCCTGGCCTCTGCGAGCCATTTTAAGCCTAGCCATTTATCCCCTGTGAGACTCAAACCCTGTACCTTGTGTTTGTAAGGCAAACACCTTAACCATTAGGCCACCCTCCCAACCCCTCTGTCTATTTAGTACAACTGCAGGATTTCATAATGCAAATCTGTAAGATCATTGTTACTAGGCGAAAGAATATGTTTAAATATAAAAAAGATAATTTGTTTCCTTTAAATATCACCTGTGAATGAAATATGTCTGAGCAGTCTCTCTCTCTGCATATGAATGTTAGTCCCAGACATCAAAATACTCCATTTCTGACTACAGACATCTGTTTGCATGTCTAAGCTCAATGGTTTAATTCTTTATCTGTAAGACTGCATGCGATGATGGCTGTTGGTTTAATGCCCCTTCATTTATATCTACTAACAGGCTTGTTCAATTATTGAATTTTAGTTTGGCCCAACATGAATATTCTGTTTAATTGCGTCAGTCTCGACACAGTAAGAACTTCAGTTTTTCATTGTATTTGTAGTTCCTCACTCCCACCCCTTTGTTGCCATATATTTTTGCTACTTCTCTCCATTTCTTTTGCTACTTCATGCAGCAGCTTAACAACCTGCACTCATCCCACCGCCAAGGCCTAATGTCTCCCTATGGGTGGCTGCAGCAGTGCCACCACCATCAGCAACACAAGAAGAACCCAGCATATAGGAGTTCCAGCCTGCCACACTTAGCTCCACACCTCCTGCCCTACCTTCACCATATGCTGACACACTTGTATCCAGTGACAGCAGTACAAATGGAGGAAATGCCTTTGTCACCCATCGGCATTGCAGAGGATATTATGCCAAAGAGGTCAGGTGCCTGAATTGACCAAGGGGAGAACCTTCTCCAGACTTGATTAGTTGCATTATTTGTCACCCATTGGCACTGCAAAGGATATTATGCCAAAGAGGTCAAATGCCTGAATTGACCAAAAGGAGAGCCTTCTCCACCAACTTGTTTAGTTGCATCCCTGTCCAGCACTGGCTCCACCATCTGACCCAGAAATCAATGATGCCAGTGCCCATGGTGGTGAGTTATCTCACACTGGATCTCAGCTGACAGAAACTGCAACTGTGAACAACCAATCATAAACTCCAACCTAGTGCTCCCCTCCATTTTGTATCCATGCCAACTTGTTACCTGTTCAGTCCTCCCCCTGTTTTCCCTCTATTTGTCTGATGTCTCCTTCACCAGTGTTCACTCTCCCTTAGGGTGTTTTTACACACCCTGTCAGTCTTCCCCTGCTGCCTAACCTAACCCCTAATCTTCCTCTTACTTCCCCTAATGCCTTCTCCAACTTACCCTTCAAAAATATGAAATAGGCACCAGTCCCACAAAAACAAAAAGTACTTCCCTCCTTCCCCATTTCCATCCTGCTCATTCCTTATTTACACACCTTTTCTTCTACTCTCTGCTTGCTTCCCCTTTTCATCTCTTTCCTACACTCCACTTTCTAACCTATCATCTAGTCCAAAACTAGATAAACACACCACACACATGCCCATATAGGACTTCCAAATCACTTATCTTTTTGGGGTCATTCTGTGAACAATGAATTGGGACAAGTACCGTTGATGCCCATATTCAACACACAAGGAATGGTGGTGTTCATTGTATAGCCATAATAATATCTAATCACCGTTCTGTGCTAAGTATATTGGACTTGACTGCCTTTGGATGCACAAATGAGTTGACAATCATTGCCCAACAGTGTGCAAATATGAAAAGGTAAAGTATTTTGTCTGACTGCTTCAACAGCTCAACTTGGAAATTAAAATTAAGAGATTTGTACAGTGTTAGTGAACAGAGTGGAGAAGTTCATATCCCCTCAAGGCTGCATACTTTTTCTAGACTTTTCTTTTTCAATTCTGTAAATGTGTAACAATCAACTGCTATGTGCTTCACTGACAGCTTCAATGACAGCTTCTGTGGCTCAGCTTATAACAGTGATTAAACTCTGCCAATATTATAAACAATTTTCAGCCAATACATTACTGTGCTTTTACATTTCTTTTTTTTTTCCTTTCAAGTACCTCAAGTTTGCTAAGTGTGTATGTTTCATGCCCTTTTCTCCACTGTCTTCTTCATACATGGATTTGTCACCCCCTTACTTTGTAGCCTTGAATCCATTATATGCACTTTTCTGTGTCCCTACATACTTCTGCCTGCATCCTTCCATAACAAATTTCTCTGTACAGTATCCCTGAGTTACAAAAATAGATTAGCACAGAAGCACTATCAGCTGTGAGCATGGTTTCGTACTGATGACCCTAGAGGCTTTTGCTCACTCAGTGTCTACTCCAGCAGCTTGTACATTACTGCAGCTGCAAGTTGATCCAACATAATCTTCCCAGGGTCCCTACTGTGTCTGTGGAAAGCTTCTCATTGCTCACATTTGCGTAGAAGCAAATTATTTCTGAAGTAAAAGACAGTACTAAAAGGCTCTGGCTGGCTAAGTTTGCAGATGACTGCAAGCTAGGAACAGTGATTGATACACAAATGACAGCCATTCTGCAAGGAAGGTTTGTCCCAAATAAATACCTAGTGCCAAAATCATGGACTGAAACTAAATGCCAAAAAATGCATTACATTATCCTTTGTGAAGTCATCTACCTCACTGAACTACGACATTGACAATACATTCCTAAGAGTTAACCCAGTTGTTCAGGATTTGGGAACCTATGTAGACAGTGACCTAACTTTTGACCAACATATGTCCATTGTTGTAAGAAAGTCCTATATTACACACCTTATAAATAAAGACATTGTGTCTAGATCTAGTGATATTAGTCTCTCTTTACTCAGCCCTCATTTAGCCAGTCATTGAATAGAACACCCCCTTTTTGCTGAATCTGTCCAGACATATGCAACAACTGGAACGCCGATAGAGATACCTTACTAAAAGAATACAAGGCCTAAACAAAATGACCTATATGAACTGACTCAAAGCCCTGTCACTATACTCAATATCCTACAGACCGGTAAGAGGTGACCTGTGACTGGCACACAAGGCAAGCCATTACTGATGGATTTGCTGCACATCAGCAAGTCAAATGGCATCAGAAATACTCGGTCTTGTAATCTAAACCTCTTATGCAACACCAACAGAACAAACAAGAGGGACAGGTATATCTCACAGAGGATACTGCTGTTCTAGAACAGACTCCCCATCCACATAAAGCAAAGTTCGTCAATGTCCATATTCAAGTGCAATTTAGATCAATAGACGAGAAACAGAAAATTTACTCCATGAGTGCCATCTGTACTACTAATGGACAGAGGGGCTCCTAAATGCATTAGCCCATGCATGGGTCCCCTCAAATTATCAATGGTACGATAACCAGTTATTTTCATTAGGTGTAATATACAATTATGAATCATGGGATTGGTAAGGCCAATCAAAAAACAAATGGGATAGTTTATTTCGAGCACAAAAAGGGAAATTGGCCAAACTTAAAATGACCCAACAAGGACAGCTAGCCTGATAATTATTAACCTATTATTAATGAGCCTCACCAATGATTTACCAGCAAAACACAAATTTTATGAGGAACAGACCAAAAATAAGAAGTAAAAATCTGGACATTCTGCAAAATTCTGGACAATATGGAGGTGCGCAATTCCAGCTAATACACTTGCAAGATACCTTTTCATGTATTACTGCATCTCTGCCCACCCAAGTTGCCAGCAATTAAGGTAGAAAACCTTAAAAACACTCCATAAGAGAAAAAGAGCATATCACAGGCTGCTTCACCCACCCACATCACATGAGGTTTGGAATGACAGCATGTGTGATGTCATACCTTGCTTCTGCACTATGAGCCAGCTGTACCACAAACTGTAATCACTAAAAGCTATCGATTGTATTCTCATGCTGTTTAGATTACCACAACCGTGATTTCTACATTTGCTTCTACACTGTGAGCCGGCTAGACCACAAGTTGCATCCACCAAACTACCACAGCTCTCAACCTTCCATCTCCAAAATGAGGAACACTAGCCCTCATAATGTGGAACAAATGGGCAAAATGTGGAACACATACTAATGGCTTACTGACAACTTTAACTAGGAAGGCCATAGGATGGTTAAAATATGCTGGTTTTACTTATAAAGAAGATCTTTTTAAAGAATTAATATGATTAATTTCTATTTACCATGGATTTCACTTTAAAAAATTCCTAACACTGAATGTGTGACAGAGTCTTTCGATGTGGAACTTTGAGGAACATGAACTTATTAAGACCCCAAATGAGGTACGTTCCTCGTAATGAGGTACACTTGAGAGGTATGCAAACTACTGTATTGAATTTGGCTGTATTCTCTGGCAGTTATAAAAATGTTCAGAGTAAAATTAAATTTCGACTGGAACATCAGACATTCAACGCTTTTAAAGAGATAATGCGGAAGCAAAATGTGTGCTTATTTAAAAGGGAAGAAAAGCACTTACTGCCAGTGAATCCCCCCATGCATAATCTCTTGAACATTTCAACCCGGTATCAAGGGTAAAAGGAATACGTACTACCAATATAGACTGGCCAATCAATTACCTTGTTTTGGGGAAGTTTACAACAAACGGATCCCAACAAAATCTACCCCCCCCCCCCCCAAAATAAATAAATAAATGAACCGTCTGTCGGAATCGAGCCCTGAATATAAAATTACCATAGCTGATTGGTTCTTTCCGTTTGCGTACTAATAAAAAGTCATAGCTTCTATCTCTTAACGTCCTGTAAGTAAGTATGCAAGCTAGAAACTGGTTTAGAATATAGAACTTGACACAATCCCAAAATACATTGGGTTTCTCACCTGTTGAAGTACGGCCCCCACACCTTCACGAAGCTCTTGGTTTTGCAAAGACAAGCCTTGGTTTCTACTACTAAGTTCCTGGACTTGATCGGAAAGAGTTTGAAGATACCAAGCTGTCCCACCAAAAGCTCCAATAACCAAAAAGTAGAAAATGCCAGTACAGATGGGCCCTATCAATCCCCCTCCCGGTTGGGGACTGCCACCTTTGGGGGGCTTCTTTGCCACGTCATACAAATTGGAGTTTCTGTCAGCCGAGGCATGCTTGTTCCTGTGCTTTACTGAAGACATTGCGTACTACACTGTCTACGATGAATGAAGAAAATCACTCTGCTGTATACTTAAATTGAATGGCAGGAACCCAAGGAGGGGACCAAAGAGAGACTGGAGAATGAGCTGATGTGTTTCGTCCCTCCCCCAGCCACTACCACGTTTTCACTTTTTCAGCAGTTAGTCTGAGAAAGGGACAGTGGTGTGTGGATTCCTCATAGGGTAATATTTTTAGAATACAGTACGTAAAATGTAGTCGTGTTATATCCATCGTCATTTTAGGAGTTTTTATTGGTCTTGAAATAAAGTCTCACTTTCTTGAAATTGACTGTTTATTTTTGTTAACTGGGATAGAACACCGATAGACAGCATCGGGCCTTTTTCAGTTCTACCGAGGTATAAGATGTTAAAAGGGTGCTGCTGGAAAATAATACAAAACGATAAATGGCTCTTTACAAGCAGCATCTTTTAAATTAAAGGTTGCAGGGCCAGCCACGCGGCGGTGAGAACACGGACTTTTATGTGATTGTCACTTTAATGTTACACCCCTTAGCCCCGTGTAGAAAGTGGGACTGATGCCGATAGTAGACAACATAGATCTAAGTTAAGTTTTAGTGCTCAAATGTTTTAATAACTATGTTAGATAAACTGTTTTGTAGTTAACACACACTGAACGTCACAGTTTCTTAAGATGCCTTAAGTGGGCTTCACGAAGTCCTTATTTTAGGACGATTGTCTCACCAAAAGCACTTTTAGTAACCCCTTTGATAACTAAACTACTAATAAAACATGCAGTAGGGATTACGGGCGTACGTAAAGTCGTGTGCTGTGATTACTTTACGGCTTAACTTAATCTTTTTCTCAGGTCAGTGTCTGGAACTATGTATGTGTGAGGGAGGAAAACAAGTGATCAAACTTGAAACATAGAATACACAATAAAACCAATGCGGCGACATTTATACTGTGTGTGCGTTATAAAACAGATCCTTATAATTTACCGAATTAAATCTTAATAATGTATTGGATGATTTTCTCCCTACTGCAGAACGAATGACATTTTTAAACTAAAATTAATACGTAAAACTTCCAAGACGCGTTTTTTAGATTACTAACTTCTCAACAAGTGGCCACTCCCCTCCATACGTGGCAGTTATGCAGCCGAACTGGTAATACGAATTAAACTAGAATTTCTTGCCTTCGTGTCTCTCCTTAGTTGCTGACTTAAGTGATATCCCCAATAGTTTAAGAAGAGTAAGCTGCATTCTTAAAGGTTTAGTGCAAGCTGCCCAGCCCTTATTCATTCAGAACAGTTGCTAGACTCGCAGGTTTCCATACATGTCAGTATTGCTTTAGTTTTCCAGAAACACACATTTTATGAAGGACAGACCAAAATATGATGCAAACATCTGGACATTGTAAACTCGGGATAACTGGAATTACATGTGCTTTCAGTCTGTTCCTAGACCTCTCTTGCATAGCTGGGTGTTATCTGCCCCTGACTTTACCTCGTATTTTTGCCCTGACCCTTGTGAAATGTTTGATTTTATCGGTAAATCAATGAATATTTCAGATAGTCATGCCAGAAATTAGTTGTTCTTAACTAACTGTGCAGCAAATGCGTGTTGTTGCAAAACGTGTTCTATTAACTTCAGGTGAACTATACTAATATTTTAAAATTATTTATTTATTTTGTTTTACATTTATTGACCGGGATAGACCGACTGGATACATGTCCATTTCCAGCGGAGGCCCGGGGAGAAAAGCTCCACAAAGATGATAATAATAGTAATAATAGTACAATCATATTCCAAGAGCAAAGGATTTAGATACAACATTTCAGTAGGTTTAACACACTAGGAATACACAGGCACATGCTAAAGGTTAACAGAGCGAGATCCCGATTTTAGGCTTTTGACCCCCATGGTTAATTTGTTTATTTTGGTGTGCTCTTGTGTGTCTTTTTTAATACTTCTAAACTCTGTCTAAACCAGCATTACATACAGCCTAAACATATTCATCATTATCAATCCCCTTTTTTCCCAGTTTTACATGGTGTTGGAAACCACCTGACCTGTTGCCACTGCTCTAGAGTCAAAGCCACTCTGACCAGTCATGCCTGATTGTTGCAGGTTTTATTTCACACAATCCATCCCTCTTCTTTCCAGTCTCACAAAATCTTCCTTACCAGTTGTCTTCTGCTTTTCTGTACATGTGATGGAACCACCTCAAATCCGATCTCCTTAAACTTTTTTTCTAATTGATGCTACATTGTTATATGATTAAAACCTCAAATTACTGCAGGTGTAAGCAGGGCCGGCCTTAGCCGAAATGGCACCCTAGGCAAAGTAGTGCTCCGGCGCCCCTTAAGCCCCACCCACACCACAGTCTTGAAACACCCCTATTTGAGCCACACCCACAGGGTCACTCTCCAAGAAAGCCACTCCAGCCATTGCCTTAAATTATTTAAATGCATAGGAAGAATAACTACATTGCAAGGTATCTTTTAACTACAACTACTTCTGCATAGTATTTTCTACTTTAAATACCAGAGCCAGATCACGGTCAAATAGGGCCCTAGGCAGGGTAATAGACTGCCCCCCAGTGCAGCCGCTCCTGCCGCAACCCTATCCCCCCAGCAGCAGCCCCCTCCTCAGCTATTCCAGTGTTCCATTATTTGGTTATTTCTCACCAGTTACCATGCATACTATTCTCGTTTTTGCTTCTACAGTCATTACAGATATTGAAGTAAAATAGCACAAACACAGGTAGCCATTTGCTAAACAATACAGTCTCGCAATGAAAACAGACTTAGCATAAGCAGTAAACTTCTCTGCCCTTGAAACTCACATTCATTGAAATGGAAAAATTCATATTCATTGAAACGACATGAAAACCCACATTCATAGAAAATGCATCTGGCCAGTGAAGAATTAAGTTTACCTTTGGGCTGTTTTCAAAACAGACTCCTTGCACACATTTTTAGGGCCATGCATACGTGTATTTGTTCTTTGAGTCACCTTTCTAATTGCATTGAATTATATTCCTTGTATAATACAGCACCACTTGTTAGAAAGTGTTTTAAATTTGTAGATTTAAACATTCTTTTAATAAGCAATGAAACAAAATGTATGAACCAATAACTACCCATTGCAGAAAATTTCAACCATAAAAGGCCACTCAAGACTTCTGTCATTATAATCTACCAATATTACTCCATACTCACAATCTCTGCAGATATAAAATCATCTGAATTCCACATTAAAGAAATCTGTACCTAATGAAGAGGTTTCTACTGGCAAAACAACTTCACATATCAATGTTTTATCTACAAATTCAGTGCCTGCTTTCCTTGAAGAATTAATTGCCTATATTGCATTAAACAATTGGTAAGTTGGTAATATTGCAATAGGAAATGACCAACAAGTTCATAGTCACCACAAATGTCTTGCAAAGGACATACTCAGGAGTGTAGAACCCCTATCCCCCTTATAATGCACCAAATAATCAGCAGTCATATGGGCAATGCAATATCAGCACTCCATCTACATGGTGCGGGAGTAGAATCCACAGTCTTCTGCACCAAAGGCAATTATGCTACTAACACTGCTTTCAGATTTTATAACACAGAATATGCCATTTGATAAACAAAAAAAACAGCTAGTTGCACATAGAAACATTTACACTTGTTAGAGTATGTTCTAAATTTGTAGTTTTAAACATTTTTCCAGTAAGCAATGAAACAAAAATGTATGAACCAATAATGACAAAACTACCCATTTCAGAATATTTTAACCATAAAAGGCCCCTCAAACATCTGTCATTACAACCCACCGTGCATTTTCTGAAGGAAATGAAGGCTGAAACTCAAATGTATGACATTTAGTTATTTAAATCTTCAGTGATTTGCCAGAAAAACACAAATTTTATGAGGAATAGGCCAAAAATATGAGGCAAAAATCTGGATAGTTGAGAGGTATGCATATCTCTCAACCTTACTGCAAGAAATATGGACTGATCATCATCAAGTCTAGATTTACTTCTAACAATAGTAAGCAAATAATCCAACTTTTAACACGAGGAACACAGATCACCAGTGTCATCAGCTGTTACCTTTAAATATGCATAGCATTTATTATACTGCACAATATATGTGTGCATTAGCAAATCATTAATTGCATACTCATTTAAGGAATCTATATTCAGCTTCAAACAAATACAGTATTTTAAAGAAAAGAATAATCAAAGTCTGTAACCACAGAATTCAAAGAGAACGTAAATCAACTTCTACGACAAAAAAAAAAAATTGCACCAGCAATATACAACTAAATAATAAAGTAAGTACAGTAAAGTTGTCCTGACCATACAAGGTGTGCAAGCCTGACAAAAGTTGTAATTCCTTTACCAACAGTGAAATTAAAGGTAAAAACAATAAAATATTAATCAAAGTAAATCTTGTTAAGAAGCTATCCCTTCCTACCTACAAACAGTTTAAAACAATATAAATTCAAATAAAACTTCTATTACCAGTCAACTCCACAATAAATCACAAACCAAGGTAGGATTGTTTAGATATGCTCAGGATAGTTTAAACTATGGTAATCTACCCATATAGCTTAGGCTACTGCAACAGTGATCCTTATAAAGATTGTAGTACAGTTGTGTAAGTAAACTTACCATGACAGTAACTGTTCAAATAATCACTGCTACAGTAGATGTTTCCTCCCTCCCATTAAATTTTTAATGTTTTTTTATGCCAGAGTGCTGTTACACTCCTAGCATTAACCTCTCAGAACTTTAACCTTTCTCTCATTTTTGGCATGAAAGCTCTGAAGGGCTTCACACTCAAACCTGATTTTGCCATCTGAGCTTGAACTGACCAACTATTTTGGCACTTTGAATATGCCATGAAAACTTTGGAAGCTGGCTCGTAGTTTTATCTTGTACAATGATATACAACCCGCCTATTTTAGACTACTGCAATAGTAATCATATTTGCACAACTATAATTTCCTTACATGACTTGTCTCTGGCATCATCTGTTTGGTTTCAAATTTTCGCCAGGGTGCAGGTAAGGTTTTCACTTTATTTTTGCATGTCAGTTCTACAGAGTTTATTCATCATTAAAGCAGTAATGCCACAAACAATCACACGTTTTTATGAGGGTCAGGGCAGCATTTCGAGGTAAATCCATGGAAATCTGAGAGCTATGATTGTGGACTCCAAACATGCATACTGTAATCATAATCTTTCATTTCAAGATTAAATTGCGGTTCGTGTTCTCAGGTAATTCAGTATCGCATTCCTGAGAAATATACTTCCCGCGCTTGCCATTTTTATTCTTCAGAACAGGGCTACAGGTATAAGCAATAGCTAAATTAAAATCATATCAGAGTGTGAGGAAGTAAAACGCTTTCTTATTTTGGAGGATGGCTCTTCATATAGTTGCTTACTTACAGTTAGTGGGAGAGAGTCTGGGCTTAGTTCAGGTATGTAATGCTGCTTTTGCTCATATACGTCTAACTTTATGAACAAAAACAGTAAATCTAGGAGGAGCAAGGCTAATTCTGAGGGCAAAAACAAAACATATATAAATGTTTAAATTATAGCAGTTGAGAGGGAAAATCTAACATTCTAAAACAGGCTCTCCAAAAAATGGATGTTGGGAACTCACAGGTGAAAATCTGGAATGACCACAATCCCGGCCTCAGTCTAAAATAACGCATTACACATTAACATAGGCAGGTGCGTGCAAGAGAGTAAGCAGTCTAAATAATCTGATGAAAAGTAGTTGCATATGCTGCCCTTGCTAACCAAAAATCATTTTAACTACTTGTACAGTATCTTTCAACTTCACGTTCGTTTTATATATGTATGATACATTTACAAGAGGGCAGTAAATGTATGTGCAGCATTATTTCACCTGCATTGCCTTGGTCTGAGCACAAGCATGAATATGTCTTAACTATTTAGCCAACTAAGCCTAACTACGAGGGATGGAGGTAAATGTATTTTTTTCTCCGTTAGCTTTATTGTTGAATGGTAATCAGCAACCCACAGATCGATAAATGCTAATTGGTATCTGAATGTAACTTATAATTTATTTCGTACGTCAGAGATCCAATGCATATATATTCAGCGTGTATTTCTCCTCTTCCCACCACTTAGAATTACTTTATTTTTGGTGCTAAAATAGACAATCAAAAGGTAAACAATCAAAAGGTAAACAATCAAATTGGGTCACTGCATTTCTGAAACATACAAAAATCATATGCATAACTGGCTTTCCATCACTCTGTCGGATTTTAAACAACCTGCGCTTGTTTTTTTAGAGCTGAAGAAGAGAAAATAATTTTAAAATAAAATATGCCATACATGAAGGACGAGGTTTAATGGTTTGCACCCCCTACCCCCACCGCCTCCACACCCACATACAAAAGGAGCTTCCCAACACCTGGAAAGCTACTGCTATTATTATTACCAGACTCTAGAAAGCTACATCTACCAGGACATATACTAAACCTGCAATGTACTTTTCACTTCCTCTGTACAGCACTAGTATATTACCATAAAATAAACCATAAAGTAGCTAGCAACATACCATAAAATAATAAAACATAACGTACCCATTAAAAAGAACACAACGTTGTGTGTGTGTCACATGCACGTCGCTTGAACTGCAGAATGCATTTAGTTGACATTGGCGTCATGACGCACACAAGTTTCTCCTTAAAGGAGAAGACTCTCGCACCGCCAACGAAAGTTTTTTTTTTTTAGCCTCCTAGCCAACCCTTAGCTGTAAGAGGGAGGGTGCTCGCGTCCCCTCCCCCACCCTCCGCCCTCTGGTTCCAGCGCCAAGAAGAGCGCAAAGTTTATATTAATTAAAATAAATAAATAACTACATAAGGCGCCCTTTACAAGGCCAGCCTGCACGGCACCGTATGCCTAAGGCCGGCCGTGGGTGTAAGCTAGGACACAGTTGGAGAGAAGTGGGTCAGGTTTTTGTTAGGCTGCAGTCAAAGAAATGAAATACTCTGGGATCAAGTCAGTTACTTTTGCCTGGATGCATATATAGGCATAACCTGTATGTGTAGTTTGAAGATAAGAACTGATCTGAACTAAGTTTAGGTATTGTAAGTTAGAAACTGCAAGAGAAAGTATCTAGGAGTTTACTATAAAAGTCTGGGCACAGCGTATAAAATGCAGCTAAATGGCTTTGTGTGATTTCAGGCAAGTTAGTGTAAAGCTGTCAAGCTAGAGTAACAAAAGAAAAAAAAGAGGAGGAGAGATAATCTGATCCAGTTCTTATAATAGTACAATGACTGCAGGCTTGTTTTAATTAACCATGTCTTTGATTTACAAAAAGGTAGCTAGTTGGCTGTGAGATCTGGTGCTATGTAGCAGAAACTTGAGGAATCTGGAAAAGCTGACTGCTTAGGAATGTGTTTTCCTTGTTTTGAGATCATAGGAGAGAACATGAGTAATGGTTTTACAACATTTAGGGGATAATAGTACTTCTGGTTGGGGGTTGTGAGCCAAATCCATTATACTTAACAGATTTGAAGGAGACTTTACAGGAGTAGCCGCAACGTGGCTAGAAAGGCGCTACACAGGGGGGCATGACAATGCAAGACCCCCCCTTCTAGTTACCTCTTCAATGTGATATTTTAGAAGGCAGCAGGTAAGATGGGTCTAGGTAGCAGGAAACTGACACTGCATTCATTAAGGACAGGGCTGCAGCATATGCTCACAGAAAAGGGAGCAATCAGAAAGACAAATAATGTGTGACAGTTAGAGGCATAAAGAAATGTCAGCAACATGCCCTTTTTTACAGGAATCCAGGTAGGGGTCTATATAGGTTTGGATACATTTTTTCATGCTCTGAAGAGTGTTCCCTTCTTTCTAATTTACATTTCAGGGCACTGTTTCAAAAGGCAGTATGTAGACTTAGTCTAGGCAGTAGAAAGCTGAAACTGTTTTCATTTGAGAGATAAGAATTATATACTCACAGGAAGGCACATCAGGGGTGGGGGGAAGCATTCTTTTTATCTTGCATAGAGAGAGTTAAAAGAGTCTGGGGCTGAGAAGCAGCCTGGGTCTGAAATAGTAGGAAGTCTGCATATGTTTGGTCAGGAGAGGGTGAAATGGAGCTTCTTGGCAGGAGTCTGAGAGAGACACACTCAGAATTTTCTGGGTTTGATTCTGCTGTGGTGCATGTGTGTTTGAAAAATTCTCTTCTAGTTTGCTACATTTGAAGGCAATAAGTAGGCATTGTAGAGAAAGTACTGGGAAGCTGGGCACAGTTCCAGAAGTTAATTTGACAAAAATGGAAGGCAGCAAGCCAGATATGAGCAGGGCAAAGGGTTAGAATACTAAATCGCTTAGTTAAGCAACTGGCGAGTTCAGTTTGGGGAGCAATAGAATGTTATACCAACGTTAATATCCAGTCACTAGAGCTGTAAGGGATATAGGTTTCACTGAACAGATCAGACCTAAAATGAAGATATTGTCTTTAGGAAATATTAGCTGGATGAGGTAGTTGGGGGGGGGGGTCACCCCTCCCGTGGCAAAAGGCAGGCACTGAAGGCAAAAATTTTAGGTGGCCTTGGGGGTTATACATTTGGCACTCTGGTTCCTTTATCTGGTAATACTTTGGACACTTGTATCACATATGGGGTCTCAGCAGTGGAGTGGCACCTTATCTGATTAAGTTTAGGTTCAAGTGAGTTGGTTTGGCCAATGCCTGGGACCCACCCAGTATGATTTGGCAGCATCCCCATAGTCACTGATTTTGACTGGGCATGGTAATGCTGGGAAAATGTTATGTCTGACGCTTCTTGGTGATTTAGGTGTTGTGGTAGAATCCCCTCAGGTATTGGCTGTGGCTGGGTTTGGCATTTCTGGTGAGCTACTTCTCTGTAACTGATGTTATAATTAGGACCCATCTGACATGCTAGCATTCAAACAACTATGAAACAAAATAAAGAAAATAGCAGTGTCTTCTTAGGTTCTTAGGTTACCACATTTTAATAAAACAATTAAATCACCTCTAGTTAGCGCTTTCATCTCAACTCTACAGAGACTTCTTCAGACTGAGGTTAACTTCTACAAAATTCATTTTTAAGGCTTCAGTTATCACATGGTTTAAACTCATCACATGATAAATTCACTTTAAAACTTCTCTTTCTCTTACTTCCAACTTCCAAAAAGCTAACTTTGTGAAAATACTACAAAAAAGTAAAGAAAAGCATTTAAAAATACACTCAGGAAATACTTTATACATTTCTTAAAATACTTAATACATTTGAAAACATTTAAGAAACACACTTTCACCAACAAACTAGTACACTATATGTTTTTAAAAAGTATTACTAATGTTTAAGCCTCTTTCTTTTCAAATACATAAATTCCTCCCTATCATTTAAGCCTGGCGGGAAGCAGGCATTAAGTTTGACCTGCTATAAGTATTCTAGCCAACCCAGCTCTTCTTCTATATTTATAACAATAGTATCACTAGGAAGGGCCTGTACTACCAAGAATGTATACTCTCTTTTACATTTTTTAACTTATAATGTTTGCTTAAAGCATTTGTTTCATCCCCTCTCTGTATGGCATATTTGTGTTTATAAATCAAAAACCAGAGCGACAGTAACCAAAGAAGAATTAATCCACGACCAGGAAAGAAGGAAGCAGTTCTCGGTTGCAAGCTAAAATAGTTTTAATAGCACAGATCTCTGATAAAAAGTTGCACAAATCACAAAGTTTAAAAATCCTTTTATATAGCTCTGTAGTTGTTCTGCCAATATAAAAGGATTTACAATCTAGGCAGGTTATTAAATATACAACATTTTTCGATTTACAATTAAAAACACTTGGAACACTAGCCACATTCTTACCCACCTTTATTTCTGAGGAATCTGTATATAGAATGTTGCACATATTACAATTACAGCAACTTATCATCCCTCTCTTATTTGCTACTTTCTTTGGTTTATTTAGTTTAGCTTGAAAGAAGTTCTTATAACTTTTAGCCCTCTTCTGCACAAACTTTGGTTGTTCACATATTTTGTTAATTATTTCACGATTTGTTTTAAGCACTCCCCAATTACGATTTATCACCCTTTTTATTGCTCCTGAATCTACACTATTTTGTATGGTCATTGCTGTTCTATACTTATATAGTGTCATACAAGATTCATTTCTTGTTTTACTTTTTTCTCTCATCTCTATTTGTTCATGTAATATTTTCATTACTTCTTTTTCTGGATATCCTCTAACTTCCATCTTAGAACAAAAATCTTTTGCCTCATTTTGAAAATCTTCATCTTTATAAGTTAAGTTACTTATTCTACTTAACTGTCCCTTTATTATATTCATTTTGGTTTTCTTGGAGTGCAAATTTGAATAGTGTAAATAACTATTACTCTGAACTTCTTTCTTATAGATTTTAGATACCAAACTTTCTTTCTCTTTATATACTGTAACATCTAGATAATGAATTTCTTATAACTGTGTGTAAAATCTAAATATGTACACACATTATTCATATACTTAATGAACTCTTCTAGTTTGTCGAACGTTCCTCTCCACACCATAAAAACATCATCAATAAAATGTACAATTTAACTATGCACTGTTTAGACAAGATGATCAATTTCAACAATTGGCTTAAGTATTGGTGTCATTCAAAGGGGATCCAATGCCTGTCAGCCTGGGATGACATGCTCAACAGGCCACGATGCTTCGCTAGGGACGGCTTGCACCTGTTACCCCTGGGCTTTTGGATATTGGCAAAGGCTCTTGCTACCCCCATAGTGCCTTTTTTAGGCAAGGCTCAAAAGACAAACCCACCTCCATAGGTATCACAAGGGATAAGAAACTAAGACTAATGCTACTCAATGCCAGAAGTCTAAACCTCAAGATGCATGCACTCAAAACTCTCCTTAGCATGGAGAACATCGATATCTGTGCAGTAACAGAAACCTGGTTCAAGGCTCCGGAGAGCACCCCAGCACTACCAGGTTATACCTCATACCATGCTTTTCGGCCCCAAAACTTGGACCGTACCACAAAAGGAGGGGGAGTATCAATATTCGTCAAAGATACCCACACTCCAGGTTGGTGGCACAGCACGAAGCATCAGAGACTATCCATGGGCAACTAACAGTGGGTAAAACTGCCTTCCAGTTTATAGCCTGCTACAGACCACCCTCCCAAACCCAGGAACCCCACTCGGCCTTCCTGAGAACACTGGAAAATATGAAGGTCTCTCCAAACACCATTATATTGGACAACTTCAACTACCCAAACATAGACTGGGAGCATTACTCTAGCTCTAACACCCTAGCCCAAAGGTTCCTAGAATTCTTAAACTCAAATGCTATGGAACAACTTGTTACCACTCCCACAAGAGGGGAAAACATACTGGACCTGATCATCACCAACATGGGGACTCTATGCTCCAGACCAGAAGTGTATCCCTCACTGGTAAGATCAGACCATAAACTAATCTCACTGGATATTCACAACCCGACTCCACCCCCTGCCCTGAAAACCACAGTGAAAAACTTCTCTAAAGCAAATTTCACACTCCTCAAAACCGAAGTGGAATCCTTCAAAGCCCCCGGGCCTGTGGAAAATATGGCCCAGACCGCAGAATCCTTTATAAACACATTCTATGAACACCTTCAGGAATGCATGGATCATGCAATCCCAAATAAAACCAAGACCAAATCCTTCAAAGGCAGACGTCCTGTCTGGTGGACCCCAGCCATAAACAAACTATACAATAGAAGGAGGAAGCTACTACATGATAGAGCAAAATCCCAAAAAGGGAAGGCATCTCTGATCAGTATTAGCAAAAAACTACGGGCACTCATAAAATCTTCTAAGGCCAGCTTCGAGAGAAAAACTGCACAGGACACTAAGGATAATCACAAGGCTTTCTTTAGTTATGTTAGGAACCTGGGTGGGAATTCCCAGATATGCTCAGAATTAGTCCAAAATGACAAAAAATACACCGAACCCACAGACATTGCCAACATCCTAGCTGACAGGTTCAGCTCAAACTTCTCCCTCCCCTCCCCACCAAAAGGGCAAATATTTATCCCAGCAGAGTGCTGCCCCCCTGACATCTCAGATGCTCAGGTAAGAGCTGCCCTCTCCAAAGCAAAAAACACAGCATCAATGGGACCAGACGGTGTCCCGGGCTGCATCCTACATGAACTCCAAGAAGAGCTAAACCCAAACATAAAACTACTGTTCAATCTCAGTCTTACTACAGGATATGTACCCAAAGAGTGGCGTACAGCAACAGTGGTCCCTCTCCACAAAGGTGGTGCCTCAACGGATCCTGGAAACTATCACCCCATAAGCCTGACTAGCTTGGTCTGCAAAGCTATGGAAAGGATCATCATGGACCTCATAAATAAAGATATTAGGGACCTACAGACACTGGATCCCACACTGTTCGGCTTTGTTAAGGGCAGATCCTGCCTCTTAAACCTGGTTGATTTCTTTGAAACAGTCACCAAGGCCATTGATGAGGGGAAGGTGGTCCACACAGCCTACCTGGACCTCGCAAAAGCCTTCGATACAGTATCCCACTCGGGCATTATAGATAAGCTCACCAGCTTAAATATAAACCCCTATGTCACTAGATGGGTTGCAAACTGGCTCAAGGACAGAACCCACATGGTTAGAATTGCTGGAACCATGTCAGACTCCAAACCAGTTACAAGTGGCGTCCCACAAGGCTCAGTCCTGGGACCTCTCTTGTTCGGTATATATTTCTCGGAGGTACAGGCCAACACGGAAGGACTGTGGCTGACTAAGTTCGCAGATGACTGCAAACTGGGTGCCATAATCGACTCTCCAGCCAACACAAGCATCCTCCAAAAGGGCCTCATAGAAACAGACAACTGGTGCCAGAGCCATGGCCTCAAGCTAAACGCCAAAAAGTGTATAGTCATCCCCTTGGCAAAAACAAAGTGCCCACAAATTACCACATAGATGGTAATCCATTAAGTACAGAAGAAGTAATTAGGGACCTGGGGACCCAAGTTGATAGCAATCTCTCATTTGACAACCACGTGGCCAAAGTGGTTAGAAAAACATTTTATATAGCCCACCTAATCGTGAAGGGATTCACATCTAGATCAGGGGAGGTCATTGTGCCTCTTTACTCATCCCTCATCAGGCCCATAATTGAGTACAATGCCCCTTTTGGGATGTACCTTACCAGACACCTGCAGCAACTGGAAAGACCCCAAAAGTACCTCACCAAGAGGATCATAGGGCTCAAATAGATGCCATATGCTGCCCGGTTAAAGAAACTCCAGCTCTACTCAGTGGCATACCGCCTGCTCAGAGGTGATCTGTGCCTGACGTATAAAGCCATGTCCAACCCGGAATTAATGGACATACTGCACCTCAGAAAATCCAAATCCCATCGAGCAACGCGCTCGAGAGACTTGAACCTCAGCACTGAAATAAATAGGACATGCTGGAGGGACAGATTCATAACCTAGAGGCTCCCTTCACTCTGGAATAAAATCCCAGTCCAGGTTAGGCAGAGTCCCTCATTGACTCTCTTCAAGAGGAATCTTGATGAGTGGATGGGAGATCGTAGGTTTACCCTGGGTATCACTTCTGTGTCACTGTTAGACAGAGGCACAGTATACTAACCTCGGAAAAGGGCATAGCAAAATTAATTTAAAATGGGTGGCGAAAGCCAAACACACTGTGGCTAGGCTTATAAATGCCCTAGGGCAGATAGCCTAGTATGAACCTATGAACCTTATACTCACTCTCTAATACATTAACATATAAAGATGAAGATTTTCAAAATGAGGCGAAAGATTTTTGTTCTAAGATGGAAGTTAGAGGATATCCAGAAAAAGAAGTAATGAAAATATTACATGAACAAATAGAGATGAGAGAGAAAAAAATAAAACAAGAAATGAATCTTGTATGACACAATATAAGTATAGAACAGCAATGACCATACAAAATAGTGTAGATTCAGGAGCAATAAAAAGGGTGATAAATCGTAACTGGGGAGTGCTTAAAACAAATAGTGAAATAATGAACAATCAAAGTTTGTGCAGAAGAGGGTTAAAAGTTATAAGAACTTCTTTCAAGTTAAACTAAATAAACCAAGGGAAGTAGCAAATAAGAGAGGGATGATAAGATGCTTTGATTGTAATATGTGCAAGTTTCTATACACAGATTCCTCAGAAATAAAGGTGGGTAAGAATGTGGCTAGTGTTCCAAGTGTTTTTAATTGTAAATGGAAAAATGTTGTATATTTAATAACCTGCCTGGATTGTAAATCCTTTTATATTGGCAGAACAACTGGAGAGATATATAAAAGGATTTATGAGCACAAATATGCCATACAGAAAAGGGATGAAAAGAATGCTTTAAGCAAACATTATAAGTTAAAAAATGTAAAAGAGAGTATAAATTATTGGTAGTAGAGGCCCTTCCTAGTGATACTAGTGTTATAAATATAGAAGAAGAGCTGGGTTGGCTAGAATAGGCAGGTCAAACTTAATGCCTGCTTCCCACTAGGTTTAAATGATGGGGAGGAATTTGCTATGTATTTGAAAAGAAAGAGGCTCAAACATTAGTAATACTTTTTAAAAACATATAGTGTAGTAGTACGTTGGTGAAATTGTGTTTCTTAAATGTTTTCAAATGTATTAAGTATTTTAGGAAATGTATAAAGTATTTCCTGAGTGTATTTTTAAATGTTTTTCTTAACGTTTTTGTAGTATTTTCACAAAGTTAGCTTTTTGGAAGTTGGAAGTAAGAGGAAGTGACATTTTAAAGTGAATGTATCATGTGATGAGTTTAAACCATGTGATAATTGAAGCTTTAAATAAATAAATTTTGTAGAAGTTAACCTCAGTCTGAAGAAGTCTCTGTAGAGTTGAGACGAAAGCACTAACTGGAGGTGATCTTATTGTTTTATTAAAGTGTGGTAACCTAAGAAGACACCACTATTTTCTTTATTTGTTTTTACAAGTTTATTGGTGAAAAGCTGCTTTTGATGGCTATGGAACTATGAAACCAAGTAAAAAAATAGTCATCAAAGACAAAAAAAATCATTACCAAAAAACTTCAGAATGACCACAGGTTAAACCTCCCAAAATTCAGGAACTCCTATTGCATCACTACTGAATCCTGTCACAAAAAGCAACCCATGTCCACATCCTGACAAAACACCTCAGGAATTAGCCACTCTCTTCAGTTCTCACTTTATCGATACTATTGCACATATTGCTGCTACTTTCCCCCCAGCCCATAGCAACTCAAACCCACCAAATCCTTTTGTTCTTGATCTCCCACCACTTTATCCTCCAACCGTCCCAACCTGTCTACCCATTCCACTTCTATATTTACTTTTAAACCCATTCCAGTAGTTCCAATAAAAAAAATGCTTCTCAAGCTCAAATCTTGCTCCGGAGCTCCCGACAACCTACCTGCACAATTCCTAAAAATAGCAGCCGAAAGTATAGCCCCCTATTGCTATACTCTTAAATAGATCCATTCAAGAATCTTACATCCCTAAAATTTGGAAAAAAACATAAATTTTTCCTCTTCATAAAGGTGGCAACATCACCAACATCTCAAACTTTAGACCAATAGCCATTCTCTCACCAATCTCAAAGATCTTGGCAAAATGCATACATACTCAGATCCTAAACTATCTAATTCAAACCAAATCCTATCTCCCACACAACATGGATTCGGGCCAGGTCACAGTACTGCAACAGCCCTCATATGTTTTATGGATACTGTTATGGGTCCCTACTCCGGGCCAGCAATCAAGGAGACTCAGTCCTCATCACTGACTCTGGTGATGGATGGTGACTAAGAGCAAAGATTGATTCACACAGTATTTCCAGATGCAGCTCCTTGCACCAAGCACAATTTCCCTTAAGAGCACACAGGGAGCATGCTCCAGACCTAGGGCTGGACTGCTTATCTCTCTCTCCAGACCCATGCAAAACTCCACACTGACCACTTTGGAGCTCTGTGTCTCTGTTCCCAGTAGCTGACACGCACACTTGGATGTCTGAGTTTCATATACATATACACACACATACACACATATGAAAAGTTGGCACAGATTTACTAGCTGTGCCCCTTCCTGTCCAGACTCTGAGGTAATCACACTGCTCTCAGTCAGCTACCCTAAGGTTCTTATAAAAGGTACCCAATTATACTGTGTAAAATTAATACTAATACAAATGGTAGGGTGTGACCAAAGCAGCAAGGCTTTTAGGAGCGGTCACAGTGTCACTAAAATAAGCATATGTACCCTCAAGATGTTAAAAGTATTCTCTAAAGGACCAGTCACAATGAAAGGTATTAAAATATTTAATGATAAATAATAAAACAGAAAACAGGAGAATACTGAATACAATAAACAACAGAGTTTCAACCACAGAGATATAAAAAAATAATGCAATTGGATAGTTTCTCACAGATGCAGAAACCAATACTAAACTATTCTCACTAAATGGCCCTGACTAACTAAAGAATTACTATTCCCTGACTAATTACTAAAGCAAGGCAACCTGATGTGTGCTGAGTGTCTTACCACAGTAAAAACAGATGATGTCTCTGCTGCAAGGGTTCCAAAGAAACCAGATGTTGGTTAGAGGATGACATCACTTTGGTCACCTGACTCTGGTACAATACACACACAGATCTTTAATAAGATCTGTGGCAGCATCTGAAAGCTATAACACAATTTCAAACTTTCCACCCTTCCAGGATTTTCTGATAAAACATATGCCTCAACAAGCAAATTAGATCATTAGTGAAAACCTCCAAAGCCAATTTTGAGTTGAAACTAGCCTCCAAAACAAAGGGAAACCATAAGTTCTTCTTCAGTTACATTAGGAATCTCCACGGCAAAGCCCAAGCTTGTTCCGAATTAGTACTTAATTGTACCACTTACACTGATCCTGCTGACTTAGCCAATCTGCTAGCTGATAGGTTCAGCACAAACTTCACTCCTCTATCACCCTTGAAAGGCCCAGTCGACATCCCGGATACTTGTCCCACACCTCACATGTCTGTAGATCAAGCGTTAAAGGCACTCCAAGGCAAAAAACACAGCCTCCATGGGACCTGATAATATCCCAGGCTGTATTCTCTACCATCTCCAGCAAGAACTAGCTTCACCATTGGGCACCCTATTCAACCACATCCTAATTATAGGCTTCAGTCCAGCAGAGTGGAGGTCTGCCATTGTCATCTCCTTGCACAAAGGTGGTCCCACTACTGACTCGGGAATCTATCGCCCCATTAGCTTGACAAGTCTGATCTGTAAAGCCATGGAGCATATTATTATGGATCTCATAAACAAGGGCATAGACAATGTCCAAGCACTCGACCCCACCCAATTTGGATTTGCCAGGGGCAGATCTTGCCTATTGAACCTAGTTGACTTCTTTGAAACTGTCACCAAGGTCCTGGATGAGGGAAAGTCAGTACATACAGCTTACCTTGACCTGGGCAAGGCCTTTGACACAATCCTCCACTCTGGCATCATTGTAAAGCTAACACAACTTGGTGTTAATCCCTATTTAATCAGATGGGTGGCCAACTAGCTTACAGATAGAACCCATAAGGTCAAAACAGATGCCGCCACTTCCGAGAACAGACCTGTCACTAGTGGTGTCCCCCAGAGATCTGTCCTGGGACCCCTACTGTTTGGCATCTACTTTTCAGAGGTCCAGGCAAAGACAAAGGACCTGTGGCTGACCAAGTTTGTGGATGGCTGTAAGTTGGGTGCTGTCATTGACTCCCCAAATGATGTTACCATACTGCAAGAGGGTCTCACAGCTACAAATAACTGATGTCAACGTCATGGTGTTAAGTTAAATGCAAATAAATGTATTATCATACCATTCAGCAGCAGCACAGCCCCTGCTGATTACCACATCAATGGCAACCCCCTAATCACACAACCTGTGGTGAAAGACCTGGGTACTCAGGTTGACAACAATCTCACATTTGACCATTGTGGCGGCGGTGGTCAGAAAAGCCTTTTACTTGGTTCATCTCATAAGTAAAGGATTTGCATCCAGAAAAAAAGGAGGTTATTGCCTCTCTGTACTCCTCCATTATTAGACCTATAACTGAGTATAACGCCCACCTTGCTATGTACCTCTCCAAACATCTGCACCAACTGGAAAGGCCACAGAAATACCTCACAAAGAGAATACATGGCCTGCAACACCTGTCCTATGTGGTCAGGCTTTAATCACTATCACTCTACTCGATATCATAAAGATTGCTCAGCAGTGATCTGTGTCTCGCCTACAAGTGAATATCGGACCCTGCCCTGCTAGAGATGCTCCATATCCATGTCTAATTCCTTTCACATTACACACTCGATTGGCCTAAATCTAATATGCAACATCAACAAAACCTGCTGGATAGACAGGTTTGTCTCCCAGAGGCTGCCCTGTCTATGGAATAGACTTCCCATACATGTCAAACAGAATAATTCACTGACCCTCTTCAAGCACAACCTTGATGAGTGGATGGGAAACCACAAATTTGTCTAAGGGGTTCCACCTTTGTCCCTCATTGACAGGGGTGACAGGTGCTGACTGAGGTTTCTTTTTTGGGATAAACTCTTGGTTAGGCTTGTAAGGGTCCCAGGGCCATTAGCCTCATAACCTCCTATGATCCTGTGATCCTTTGATATACATTTGATCAGTTACAACAATACAACCTAGTATACATGCATACATTCTTTCTGTCCAGCAGGATCTACTGTTGATGCATTTTTAACACAAGTAACTTTACAAATATATTTTTTAACTCAAACATCTGTACAAATCAGTGAGATAATAAAAAAACACAAAATTCTTTACAAAACTCCAGCTAGCTATGCTGGTATATGTATTTTACTGCCCTACTCTCCCTGGCACAGATGGCACTACCTCATAACATCACAACTCCCCCCTTTGAAAACTAAAGATAGTTTTTCATGTGACCCTGAAAAAATGTTGTTTGAGAGAAATGAGCCTGTCTGGGAACACACTAATGATGGATTCACACAGTATTTCCAGATGCAGCTCCCTGCACCAAGCACAATCTCCCTTAAGAGCACACAGGGAACACACTCCAGACCTTAGGGTGGGGATCCTTTCTCTCTCCAAACCCACACAAAACTCCACACTGACTACTTTGGAGCTCTGTGTCCCTGTTCCCAGCACCTGACACACACACTTGAGTTTCACGCACACACATACACACCTGGGAAAAGCTGACACAAATTTACTAGTTGTGCCCCTTTCTCCCCAGACTCTGAGGTAATCATGCTGCCACCAGTCAGCTACCATAAGGCAAAGGGTACCCAATTATACTGTGTAAAATGAATGCAAATACAAATGGTAGAGTGGAAAAGAAGATGACCAACGGTCACCAGACATTAAACACAATAAAAGTAAAAACACACATACTGAAACTGGTAAAATCAACCGTTTAATTGCTAAATGAACAACTTAGCGCTTTCGCCAACCAAAACTAAGGCTTCTTCAAAGTTGTTCGAAAATTTTACACATACAGCTTATATACTGATAATTAAATCAAAATAACATTCACCTACCAATGAAACACAATGTAAAAAATTGTTAAAGAGACAGTGTTGTCCCAACTGTTGCATGATTCCATACGAAAAAAAATTATTATATATATATATATATATATATTGTTTCACTTTGACGTACGGTAAGGAATCCCTCTGGCAATTGAGGTTAAATGCTACCATGGACACTGGTTTGAATGATTTTATCTCAATTAAGCCTTATTTAAAAATTAGGCATAATCAAATTGTGTAAATATAGATAATCCAATGTTTTTAAACCTAATATGGTACGTCAAAGTGAAACAATATATATATAATAATTTTATTTTTGTGTGGAATCATGCAACAGTTTGGACAACACTGTCTCTTTAACAAATTTTTACATTGTGATTCATTGGTAGGTGAATGTTATTTTGATTTAATTATCAGTATAAAAGCTGTATGTGTAAAATTTTAGAACAACTCTGAAGAAGCCTGAGTTTGGGTTGGCGAAAGCGATAAGTTGTTCTTTTAGCAATTAAACGGTTGATTTTACCAGTTTCGGTACGTGTGTTTTTTACAAATGGTAGAGTGTGACCAAAGCAGCAAGGCTTTCAGGAGAGGCCACAGTGTCACTATAAAGCATACGTACTCTAAAGATATTAAAAGTATTCTCTAAAGGACCAGCCACAATGATAGGTATTAAATATTTAATGATAAATAATAAAACAGCAGAGTATCAACCACAGATATAAAAAATAATACAGTTGGGTAGTTTCTCACAGATGCAGAAACCACTACCAAACTATTCTCACTAAATGTCCCTGACTAACTAAAGAATTTCTGTTCCCTGACTACTTACTAAAGCAAGGCAAGCTGATGTGTGCTGAGTGTCTTACCACAGCGCAATCCAGATGATGTCTCTCTTTGTCTATGTGAATGTGTGAGATATATATCCTGTCAGAAATCCTTCCTGTCAGATTCTAAAGTGCTGCTGTGAGGGTTCCAAACAAACCAGATGCTAGTTAGAGGATGACATTAACGTTGGTCACCTGACTTTGGTACAATACACACACAAAGCTTTACTAAGATCTGTGGCAGCATCTGAAGGCTATAACACAATTTCAAACGTTCTACCCTACCAGGGTTCTCTGATAAAACATACACATTTGATCAGTTACAACAATACAACGTAATATACATGCATACATTCTTTCTGTCCATCAGGACCTACTGTTGATGCATTTTTAATACAAGTAACTTTACAAATATATTTTTACCTCATACATTTGTACAAATTAGTGTGATAGTCAAATAACAAATTTGTTTTACAAAACTCCAGCAAGCTATGCTGGCATATGTACACCTGTACTGCCTACTTTCCCTGGCACAGATGGCACTACCTCATAACATGACAGATACAATCAACAGAGCCCGAGACTACAGTAAAATAAAGATCACCCTAGTCCTAGGCATCTCAAAAGCATTTGATACTGTCTCTCACCCATTACTCCTAACCCAACTCACTATGACTGGCCACTCCCTCCCTCTTAACTGGTTCACAAGCTACTTAAGAGACAGGCAACAGGCTGTAAAATGGCAAAACTCCCTCTCTCCAAATCTTCACTCCCCTACGTGGGTATCTCAAGGTTCTATACTTGGACCCCTCCTATTCAGCATCTTCCTTAACAGTTTTCATTCTTCACTAAACCAAGGGTCACTCATTCAGTACGCGGATGACTTGACCATTATATGCTCTGCCAATTCCATTACTGAGCTAAAACATATAACTCAATTAGCTTTTACCTTCACAGAGACCTGGATATATAACAATCACCTATCTCTTTACCCAAGGAAAACCAAGCTCATGCTATTCACCCCTAGGAAGAATACCTCTGTAAATAAAGGCAATTTCTCCATGCTTTCCCAAAATAACGCCACAAAAATATTAGGAGTAATAATAGACAAATACATTAAATTTGACTTACACATTCAAAATAGCACCAGCAAAACTCATCAAAAGCTAGGAGTCCTCTATAGGCATAAATCCTTCCTCAGCTCCACCACAAAACATGTTCTTGCCTCTTACCTGCTACCCTCTCTCTTGTATGTTTCTCCACTGCTTACTAATCTACAATTTTCTCTAAAATCTAAACTTGAGTCTTGCTATAACAAAATTGCCAAATTCACTACAAACGACAAATACATTACCCATCACTGTAGAGCCCTACACCCGTTGAACTGGCTAGAATTGCCTCAATACCTTTCCTGTCTACAACTAACAACAGTACATAAATTATCTTTAAACCATCAGACTGCCCTGCTGTTAACCAAATGTTTAGTTTGTACCATCCAGATAGACCTCTCAGATCAAAGAATCAGCACCTTTTGACAATACTAAAAGCAAAGCTGCCAGCTGGTCAACTTCTCTACTCCCGTTCTGTAGGCAAAGCATGGAATGCCCTACCAACTACTATCAGGACTACCCAAAATCTTAATGCTTTCAAAACCTCATTAAAAGACTACCTATCTTCCACCTGGATTTGTACCTGCACCCCTTTCAAAACTTAACATCCTCTGCTGATACAGACATCGATGTCTAGTCATTTACTACACATCCAGATCAGCTGTAAGATCTTACTGTTAATATAGTCAGATACAACCTTGAAATGTTTATTTTTGGTACCTGTGTTACTCCTTACTATTGTCTTTTTTGTTATTTCACCTGTAATATATACAAATGTTAATATGTACACTTTGTTGTATATACTTAAGAATTGTTTCTCTTTGCATTATTTTTACCAAGTGTATATTCCCTCTGATATATATCAAAGAAGATTAGATGATATGGGGATAGTGAATCAGGAAGTGCAATGGATTAGCGAGGAGGAAGTAAGGACAGGTATGAAGAGGGTGAAGAATGCAAAGGTTGTTGGTCCAGATGACATACCTGTGGAAGCATGGAGGTGTTTAAGAGAGATTGCAGTGGGGTTTTTAACCAGATTGTTTAACAAAATATTGGAAAGTTTGAGGATGGCTTAGGAGTGAAAAGGAAGTGTATTGGTACTGATTTTTAAGAATAAGTGTGATGTGCAGATCTGTAGTAACTACAGATAGATAAAACTGATCAGCCTCAGCATGAAATTATGAGAAAGAGTAGTGGAAGCTAGGTTAAGAAGGGAGGTTATGATTAGTGAACAACAGTACAGTTTCATGCTAGGAAAGAGCACTACAGATGTGATGTTTGCTCTGAGGGTGTTGATGGAAAAGTATAGAGAAGGTCAGAAGAAGTGGCATTGTTTCTTTGTGGACTTAGAGAAAGCATATTATAGGTTGCCTAGAGAGGAGTTGTGGTATTGTATGAGAAAGTCGGGAGTGGCAGAGAAGTATGGAAGAATGGTACAGGATATGTACGAGGGCAGTGTGACAGTGGTAATGTCTGCGATAGGAGTGACAGATGCGTTCAAGGTGGAGGTGGGATTACATCAAGAATCAGTTCTGAGCCCTTTCTTATTTGCAATGGTTATTGACAGGTTAACAGACAAGATCAGAAAGAAGTCCCCATGGACTATGATGTTTGCGGATGATATTATGATTTGTAGTTAGAGTTGGGAACAGGTTGAGGAGACCCTGGAGAGGTGGAGATATGCTCTAGAGAGGAGAGACATTAAGGTCAGCAGGACCAAGACAGAATATGTGTGTGTGAAGGATGGCAAGGAAAGAGGAATGGTGAGGATGCAGGGAGTAGACCTGTTGAAGGTGGATGAGTTTAAATACTTGGGATCAACAGTTCAGAGTAACGGTGAGTATGGAAGAGAGGTAAAGAAGAGAGTGCAGGCAGGGTGGAGTTGGTGGAGAAGAGTGTCAGGAGTAATTTGTGACATATTGGTACTAGTAAGAGTGAAAGGGAAGGGTACAAGCTGGTAGTGAGATCAGCTACGTTATATGGGTTGGAGATGGTGGCACTGACAAAAAGACAAGGGTCAGAGCTGGAGGTGGCAGAGTTAAATATGTTAAGATTTGCATTCATTACGCATTTTGCTTATGAATGTTATCTTGTTATGGCTATTTCTGTTTGCATGTGTATTGTGTGTACTAACTCACTTTGTTTATAAATGAAATGAGAATATTAGAGGGTCAGCTCAGGTTGGACGGTATGGACGTGCTGAGGAGGGATGCTGGATATATATTAGGAGAAGGATGCTAGGGATGGAGCTGCTAGGTTAGAGGAAAAGATGAATGCCTAAGATAAGGCTTATGTATGCATGAGAGAGGACATGCAGGTGGTTGGTGTGACAGAGCAAGATGCAGAGGACAGGAAGAAATGGAAACAAATTAACTGCTGTGGCAGCCCCTAACAGGAGCAGCTGAAAGAAAAAGAAGATACTCCCTCTGATGTATACACTCAAGCTTTGTTCTCTTTGTATTATTGTAACTATGTGTATATTCTATGTGTACTTGTTATCGATGGAGCTTTTCTCCCCAGGCCTCCACTGAAAATGGCCTCACCACAGGCCAGTGGACTACCCTAGTAAACAAATGCAAATAAATAAATAAAATAAATAGAATAGAATAAAATGTCTTGTATTCCTGTACATTTTCTGAGGGATATGAAGTCTGAAACACAAATACTTGTCATTGTTTAGTGAATTCACTACTTAATGATTTGCCACAAAAATCCAGACAACAACAGATTTTATGAGGAACAGACCAAAATATGAGGCACAAATCTGGATATTCTGCAAAAATCTGGACAATTGAGAAGTATGCTGTAGAGGAAAAGCAAGTTGTTTAGCTTGGGTAAAACTGCTCAGAACTGATTTTCTGTAGTACATTTTGTGGCTCATATATGAATATATACAGATGCAATTTGTTGCAATTTATATGTGGTATGAATTACAGATTTGATGTGCATGTGTGGAACAGCTTGAGTGTTAGTGCTTGCATATTGATCTGAGTCGGTACCACTTCCTTATTTACAATTTATTGCTTAGCTATTGTTCTTTGTACAGTGCACAA
This sequence comes from Protopterus annectens, assembly GCF_019279795.1. Classification (NCBI taxonomy): domain Eukaryota; kingdom Metazoa; phylum Chordata; order Ceratodontiformes; family Protopteridae; genus Protopterus; species Protopterus annectens. The sequence continues at coordinate 423,766,939 of NC_056745.1, read as the reverse complement.
GCCTTTTTGTGTGGACTGACTAAGGTAATTATGTATTTTTTGAGTGATATAGTGTTACATGTCATTGCTGTGGAGGAAGATGCAAACAGTTGCCATAGATTTGATTGACCAGGATATTGTGAGCCGGATTCCAAAAGAAGGTTACAAGCAGTGCAATGTGCCAAAGGAAGACGTTGGTGAACTAGTGGCAGATGTGATTCCAAAAGATAGTAAAAATAAAGCATAAATAATAATTAATTCAACATAGAGTAATTGTGGACTCTGCGTATGCATGCTGGATTCAAAAACTCAACTGGTGCACCCAACAACAATAAAATGTGACAGAGTAGCACCCCAACACTTTTACAAAAATACTCATCAGAGACTATAATTGCTAACCACATTTCATAGTGATTTCAGATGAATTATACCACTGCCCTGCAAATTCTGCAATAAAATTATGATTTGCTAATGTATCCCAGAAGATAGCCAGCACTGCGCTGAGCCAGGCTTCAGTTAAGCCAGCTCTCTGACCAGGAAATTATTTATAGATGCAGATTAGATAGAGAGTTACTGCAGACAGTGTATAGAATGTGTGCACCCTATATATCATCACGCAGTCTGCAGGATAAACCTGTTGAAGTAAAAACAAAGCTATGCCTAAGTCTGGGTATAATGGTTTCTGTGACATTTTAGTGACACATGGCTGATGCCATAGGAGTAACCTAGGCAGCTGCAAGTCCCATACTAGGGGTAAGTCCTAGCAGTTATGTATCACAAAGTGGACAAATTCTTCTACTTTCAACAACATCCATGAAGTGCCAGACTATCATGGAAAGGTTTGATGCCATCCCCAGTTTTCTTGTGTCCTTGATGCAATTTATTTACCAATAAAAACCCAAGGGTTCAGATGATGCAGAATGGCACATCAATAGAAAGGGATGGTCATCATTTAATTGTCAGGTAGTGTGCTCTGCACAGTCTCATTATTAATATTATGGTAATACACCCTGGTAGTGTGCATGATGCTGCAGCCTGAAGAGAAAGTGAGCTGGGATCCACTTTCCAACAGGGTGACATCACCTCATCTATAATGTAAACTGAACCAAGACCTGTTAACATTAAACAATATAACTAACTATGTATACTCCTCTTCAAGCAGGTGACTGTGGTTATTTATGTATGACTATGCCTGTTGGAGTGTGCATATGGGATGTATTATAATTGATAGAATTATACACGGGGGGGGGGGTGTATGATAGCATTGAGATGCAGAACGCCCATGTCTTAAGAATGTGTTACTCTGTGGGACACAAGATAAATGTGATTAAGAGCATACTGCAGCTATAGAGGTAACACTAATGTAAAGTGCACCATCAAAGCCACATGTCTGACAAGGGTCATATAAGTTGTATGCCAGAAATGTCTCACACTATAATGTAATGCTACTGTACAGTGCACATGTGGTTGCAACAGCATGACTTATGCAGCTGCACATGTAGTACAATACAATAATACACTGGCAAGTATGATGCAATAGTCATGGGACATATAACTTGGTAAGGTCACTATATATATATATATATATATATATATATATATATATATATATATATATATATATATATGTGTATATATATATATATATATATATATATATATATATATATATATATCTAGGACTTTTGATCAAAAGATCAAAAGTCCAAATCCATAATTACGAACACACTTTACTGAAAGCGCTTTCACCAAAAAAGCACTTTCGTTAAAGTATGTTTAAAATAAAAACATTAAACCTACTGCTATGGCTAGGGCAAGCCCCCCTGCACCCCCCTACTTTAATATTCTCACTCCAAGGTCGCACTACAGTGGGGAAAAGGGAATTTTCCCTTATCCACACCGTAGTACAACCGTCACAACAAGCATACTTATCCGAAAGTGCTGCTTTGGTAAACAGCACTTTCGGTTAAGTATGCTCGGTGATTTATGTTTTGGTGGAAAGTGCAGTTGGGGATCTGTATGGATCCCATATATATATATATATATATATATATATATATATATATATATATATATATATATATACATGTGTGTAAGTATGATTGGAAAGGCACATTTGAGTAGTACTGTAAATGACACATATCAGAAAAGGAAACTACAAGTGCAGGATGTGTTGATGTTTAAGCAGTGGCAGTGCCACAATAAAGTGCCGCACTTAACACCAGTTGCCATCTGAAGTACACCTGTGCATGTGATAATGGCAGATAACACTCGAATGTATGAAGAAAATAAATGATGTAGCCAAGAGGTTGTATGTGGAGGATGTTCACATATGGGCGGTGTATTTCAAATAGGAATGGGTAATGAAATGAATACATCTGTAACAGCAAGATACATCCATGCAAATGTCAGTATAGCACAAAAGAGAGAACCTTGTCATATATGTACACCATGACACAACATATAGGCAGTCTATCATGCAGGTCATACAACATGAGACAGCCTGTTGCATCAGACATGTCATATACCACTAACCTGTACAGTATGTAGTGGCCAGTAGAGTGGTCATCATTATTGTCACAGGGTCAGGGTAACACAACAGGCTCTGATGTCACAGTGGTCCTGGATGACCTTGCCATGTCCAAAAACAATATGCCCACAGTGCTGTGCTGTTGACCTGGATGTGGTGACATTTCCAGATTGGGACACAGTGTAGGTCTGAGCAGTATTGCGAGTAGTATATCAGGACATGACTGCTGGAGTCTGAACATGCAACCAACAGCAGATATATGTGCACACTGCAGCACAGACTTCAATGGAGAGCTATGTGGTGGTTGTGCAAGAGGTGGTCTTCCTCTCCCCACTAGAGATAATCTGCTCATAAGTGACAGGGCATGTAGCACCTGGGTTGTACTTTGGCACTGCTGTGACAAGGCTTTCAACTAAGCATACATGAAAAATATACTGCACTATTATGCTGTGCAGCCAGTGTTGCCATGACCTGTCCATGCCTGCCATCCTCCCCCTCATGTAACACATGTAGCTGGTGTGCTGCATGATCAATAGCATGAGCAAATGCACACAGATTATTACCATGATGTTGCTGGGAGTGATCATGTTCCTGTAGAACAGGCATACACAATCAGATACATGTCCATGCATATCAGCCACATGCAGTCCTATGGACATTAATAGTCCATTATGGGGCTGGATCACCATCACTGTCAGACTGATCAATATCTGATGCCCCAACATAATCAGACTGGCTGAACTAAACTCCCAGTTGAAGGCTAGACCCCGAGCCACAGGACTGTCCTTCCAGGACATGACAACTTTGACCCCTGTTCAGTGCCCTGTGTATCACTGGTTGTACTGTCTGAATGTGATGCATCACATCCTCCCTTAGAATCAGTGGACAGGCTTGTGGAGGAAGCAGGAAGTGGACATGTTGCGAACATACAAACTTCACATATCAGATACATGCAAAATGTGTGCACAGGGTGAAGACATAAAAATAGTCTTATACTTCACTAACTGTACACAACTGGAATGGAGATATTGACTTACCTGGTCAGCATGGCAGGAGGTGATACAATGGCCCTAGAAAACAAATAAATTCAATATTAGGCATCAGAAATGCACATGACAGCGGTATTATAAAGTGCTCACACATACTAGACATTTCCTGTTATGACTCCACCCTCAGTGGTGTGAGTTGCAATGCCACTGTCGAGTACAAATGAACATACAACAAGTAAGTATGAAGCACTTGGACATCATCTAAGTTCAGGTCTACTAATACTGTCAGCACTATCTGAGTAGACAGTACCTGAAGGTCACTGATGTGTGGTGTTACATGACGACAAACATAACATCATTAGACAGGCTGCTTACAGCAACACTTAACTAGACATCACAAAAACATATATGGAGACAGTCTTACCTGGACTGTCCTTATCAGAAGAGGCCACCCTTGCATGGTGGCTGCTGTGAGTCACAATAGAACATATACAACACATAAGTGTGAAACATTCTGACATCATCTGGGTTCAGACCTAGTAATACAGTCAACCCTATCTCAGTAGACAGACAGATACCTGAAGGTCATCAATGTGTGGTGATATGTGAAGGCCTTGTGAATGTGAACAGAACATCATTAGACAGACTGATCCCAATAACAGTTAATTAGAGATTATTAAACCCAATATACAGACAGTCTTACTGTATTTGTCCTCAGCCAAGGTGTATTGTTGTATTGGTCAATGGGTTGTTGCTGTGACATATATGTGAACAGAAAAGGCATGATGTAATGTACGTTCACACAACTATCATTTACCGTGCTGTCATGTAATGGAACAATATAAATACCTTGGCATCTTGATACTCCAGCCTGTGTCCCTTCCACTGTAATAAGGTGGTTCTGGCAGATGTTACGATGCGAGGTCAAGAATAATGTCATGTCATCAGGGCAGAGGTATAGGTAGTCCTCCATCAATGGCATCTCTCTCCTTCTTGTAACAGCAGAGTATGTTGACTGCATGGAGGATCATGTCACAGCAGTGCCAGTGGCATGCCTCCTGTGATCAGTTGTGACCACCAGCAGCATTAACCATGTTGGTAATATTATGCCACACCTATGTCCTCCACAGTATATTCCCTATCTGTCCATGATTTTTGCCTTGTTGTCACAGGACCTCAAGAGTTATCTCATTCTCCCTATGTGAGAAGTTGTCATGTCTGCTTCTCTGAGACATCTGCAAAAAAAAAAAAAAAAAATGTATGTACATTATCAGGATGTAGAAATATAGTACAGCTATTCACAGATCCTCATCCACAGTGATAGACATAGTACTGCTACATGCATGCATTGGAGTCCATTCTCGGAGAACACATGCAAATGTAATAAATGTACAGCAACCTAGCATGTATCTGTGGCACATATGTACTGACACCAAAATATTAACAGCATGTGCCACACATGCATACTTAGCAATATACAACTGTGGATATGTTGTATATATGGAGATCTGTTTTGAATCCAGGTTTGTGTGACTGTTCACATTCTTTTACAGTCATCATTGCTAGTACACCACCACTGCAGCTATGCTATAACTGGAAATGTCACAACACCTACATTCACCTGCACAGCTGAACAGCCCTACCAGATGACCTAAATGCAATAGGCATATACAACAGACATAAATGCAATAGGCCACATTGTGCTACAGACCTGTGTAATGTGTTGAGCTTATGTATGTGTCTGTCAGTGTCATGGTAATCTTTCTCTTCCTCAGGCAGTTTGGTATGGCATTTGTGGACGAGGCATATTATTCATATTATCACTGTGCTCCATACAAGTTATCCTGTTGTTATTTCTGCCATCCCATGGAATGTTATAGACTGTAATGTCAGCAGACATCATTATGTTATATTTTGGAAATACAGTCACTCATTAGGTCTGTATGTTTTCAAATATGCCATCCCAATAGGCTTTGCATATGGACTAGGCAATGCAGATGTCCTTGTTTAATGCAAGTAATTTAAACAACATGACAGTCTTCTGTACAATTGTATTGTATTTGCCACATGACCTGAGATTGTTAGGTTAATGTGCACATCATTGTACTTGTACATTATACATAGGATATCTGTGATTATACTGATGTGTGTGCAGGTGACATTCAATTATATAACTGACACGAGTTTGTTGTCACTGTTCTATAATTTTGACCTGATTTGGTTCACACCTCTTCTTCTTACAAATTAAGCACATGTAACCTGTAATCAAACTCTATATGTTGATCTTGGGCATGTTTTGATAAACCACAGGTTGTAATATATTGTATGTGGGTGTATGAATGCCACTGTAGGTGATGTAATGACATGTTGCATGAAATATCGCATTGACATACAGTACGAATGGTAGCCCATACATTATTGGGTGTGTAACATATCTGTACTGCTGTCAGAATGTACATTCTCAACTGTAGCACATCATGTGTGTTATTTTCTCATGTGATCTGTAAAGGTTTCTGAATTATTCATGACTTTTTATGTCTGCAGTACTGCTGACAGTGCTGCCTCATATATGTCTTGTAAATCTCATTTTAACATTTAGAGCAGCACAACATGTATTGGGTTAGGGTAGCATATATTTAAAAGCGGTACTTCCCAATTAGAGATGGGATATCACTCAAAATATGAACAAAACCCATGCTTGAGTAACTTCATTCTGTATATATGTGAAAACTGGTGCAGTAGCAGAGATTGTAATATCTTCTGTCAGTGACATAGTGTATTGCTACATTGTGATCAACTTATGTTACTTTCATGCTGCAGAGTGTAGAACATGAGGCAGCCCATCCATCCATAGGTGATGATGAGCATGACCACTGCCACCAGATTCCAACTCCAAGGACAGAAGAGGACAGTAGGATGACAATGATAATGACGACAGACCACTACCATCTGGTAATGTACCAGCTGAGTGATGACAGAGATCTCCACCACCTCCCCAGATGACTTGAGTTTCCTGATCTGTGATATTATGAGTGATGTCTTCCAGATCCAGATACAGGACATGATGAGCAACCTTTTCCAGGACATGGTACAGGCCATATGTGACTCCTTCTAGGAGACTGCATGTGAGATCATATATGATCTTCAGCCCAACTAAGATGGGGCCTCCAGACTGATAGTATTGTTTGTGTTCCACTCATGTCATGCCACCACCATGGTTTCTCCATATTTCCAGTTATTTTATGCACATATTTGTGAACATTTTACCCATATCAGGGTCATGCTCTCACTATGTCTTTTGTGCTACACACTTCACATTGTGGCTTTTATGTGTTCATGTCTGTCTGCTTGACAATACAATGTCCTTCATAGCCATAAGATAATAAGCATACTATTATAGGGACATACATTGTTGTTGTTAATGATGGGAATGTTACAGATAGCTCAGTTGGCCTTGAACTCTGGGTGTGGCCTGCCTTATCTGCTTAATGTAGTCCTTTCTTTTGGCATGCATGTGCCTGGTGGTTCATATCTGTCACGTGTAGGAGCACTGTAGATTGCAGTCTGCTATTGACTGCAACACAGTGTTCGTGTGACAGCATGAAATGGTGATGACATATGACATGCATGGTCTTTTAGAACAGGTTGCATTATTGACATTCCCCACATGTCTCACTGTGATACTGTTCTCCACTGATGGCATCTGCACAATGATAACATAGTTGCCTAGTTTGTAAATATATTTCATGCATTGCAAATGTTTGTGCAGTATTTGCTACAGCAGTCTTCACAATCTTAGACAACAGTATTTACTCCAGACATATTTGCGTCTGTACATGTGACTAATGGGCTTTATGCCTTTGTGTCCCATCTAGTAATCATTACGTATGTGTGTTTTGTACATAAGCTTCAGCGAGTGCATGTGTGGGTAGTTTAGTCATAGTGAAATGTGTCATTATATGGGTGAATTTGTCATTCAGAGTGCTGTGTGTGTGATGTCATTGCACACTTATATGCCATAGTATTTGTGTGATATCACAGTCCTGCACAGTCTCATTGTCATGGTACAAGTCCAATGTCTTGTGCATTTTGCACATTTGTTACACTGGGTGTACACCTTTGGTCCCTGTAACACCTGTTTACATTTATTACCACTGCACACTCTACATAGCATGCTTGTGGTGATTCACATGGCAAAATTGTTGTGCAACCTCTTCCCCCATGACCTTCTCTTACTTTGACATGTATATGTGTGTGTGTTAGTCCACATTGTGTTGGATTACTGATCTTGTTTCCAGTTGTACACATTTACCTGTTATACTTAAATCATTTTTGTGGGTGTGCCACCTGTTGCCATAGGGTTGCATGGCAGTACATATGAGTAGTAATTCAGTTTTGTGTATACCTATGCTACATGCAGGTTTTGTGTTGTACATGAATGTATTATGTATGTCACTTGCACACACAGCCCTTACGTCTTGTCATGTTTGCATGTTGCACACATCTCCGACCCTTCACCTTGCAGCATGCATCTTGTGGCTGCTTTTTTTTTTTTTTGGAACACATGCATGTTTGATATTTTGCTTCAGGTGCAGCTGTCCTGTGTATGTATGATACAACTTTTTCACAAAGCTTGTTAATTACTGCTTGAGTCATAAAGTGACCACAATCCTTTCCTCTGACATGCACCTTTGTGTACAGTAGAATTGTTGGCCTGTGAGGGTACTGTGGTGGTGGTGTACTTCAGCTATCCAGATAGGGTGCCACTTATTTGCAACTCACAGTTGGACTACGTTGGAAACTGTAAGGCTTCCACTTGTGTGTTATTTAGAATGAAGTCATATGTATTATTATGACTTAATTGTCACTATTCATGCATGTCTATTACTGACCATCCCTGGTGTCATTCAGCAGTTGTGTTTCATTGCTTGGGTTTGCTGTATCCATATAACCATGACCATCATGCATGGTAACACCGCATTGCATGCCAGTGTTTGTCCTGTGCTTGCAGCACATTTTAGATGCTCTGATTGTACACAATGAATACATGACTCATATCCTATTGAATACCTGACAGCAATTATTGCTGTGATGTTTCCTCGGGCAACCCCTTCCCACATCTCCTGACTACATGTGCATTTGTTCTACATGGCCATTTGTACTGTATACTACACTACTGCTGCTTGGCTTTATGCATAGATGTTTGCCATCTGAATGCAGAGTTGAGTGTTCTAATCTGACCTCTGTTTATGTTACCCTATATTTGTGGATTCAGTCTGTCTTGCTGCTGAATGTGTTGCATTTGCAGTGTCAATAGCCTAATGAGTGGAATGTGTTGATAGTGTCCACTTTTCCCAGTTAGTGTTCCCTGTCACATTTCTATCATCAGTCCTAATTGTCTGCGTATGACTGTCACATATTTGGCAACATCACAGCACTGCTTTGTGCATTTATGCATACTATATCATTGTGATGAACCATGGCTGGTTTTCATCCCTACCCTGTTTGTTCACTTAGTCCATGTATTTGTTTTCTGTGTACAGTTCCTGCCTTTTTGTATGTTACCTACCATTGTATGTCCTGTGTCTTGTGTGTGGTATTTGTTCTGTGTTTCTTACCTACTGTTTTCTTCTCCTTCATTTCCACTCTTTCTTCTCATCAAAAATGAAAAAAGGGAATTCTTCCCATGGAAAAAAAATGCCCATGCCCCTCTGACCTTCATATTCACTCATCCCTCATTTGTGCCAAATGACGATTTTTTTTTTTGCAGATTGCAGTAGGTTTCAACACTACATATAAAAATATTTCCTGTTTCATTGCATTTTTAGATGCAATCTGCAATATATATATATATATATATATATATATATATATATATATATATATATATATATATATATATATATATATATATATATATATATATATATCACTGATGTTCATTTAGGCTCTATCAATCCATTGCCACATCTGGCAGAAAAATATGGACATTTTTGTGTACATCTCTATGAATGGAACCATATTTACTTATGGGCATTGCTTGTTAGTCAAGCAGTTTCATGTCAAGCATACCACTGCACTGACATAACTGACTACCTGTTCTGTTTGAATTATGCTGAGGTAGTATTCCTGTACTATGTGTTAGCATGTTACCTGGTTTTCCACAATATTTGCACCAAACTCATCCCATTCCACCGACTTCCATAAATCATTTAGAATCTGATCTATTTGTCTACTCTTTTCAATTGGCTCTTGCGTGATTCCAGGAAATCATTTAACCTCTTCAGTGATCCTGATTGCTTCTGAAAGGAGGCACTTACAACCAGTATGCTTAGTTAATACATAAATAAAATGAAAGCAAATAAAGATTCCTCGTGCATTAACAGGTAGGACACTATTTATTCTGATTTTTCCTTGCAAACTGACACATCTGTGTAATCACTCTTTTTAAGTCTGACCCATCATATTAGTTTTCTGCCTTTCTGTCAATTGTGTGAGTGCTACATTCTTCTAAGCAGTTAATGGTAGGGAGATATTTTTCATTAACCCCAAAAAGCAGTGACCCTTGTATTGATTGTATAAGTGAAGGGTACAAGAGGCACAAACTCATGCATAAAGGATATGGGAGGCTTTGCCTTGCACTGTAAAGCCTATATATATATTTGTATATAGAATTTATACATACAGATATAAACAGACTCTCAAGCAACCTGATTTGTTAAAAAAGCAATGACATCACCATGTTTTGCAGCGATTACGTGTTTTTTGTAATGTAATTTCACTGTAGAATATTGTAATAGTGTAATTTATCACGATATTATTATTATTATCCTTTACATTTAAGTCATCTTCAGTACATGACACAGTTTCATAAGATGATGATAATGTTTCCTAATACGCATGACCTGGGTGTTTTTATAAATTACACATCCCTTAGGATTATTTATTTTACTGCATCACTCTTACTTGTTTATCAAGCCGTCTGTTGTGAGTCTTATTACTGACTGCAGTTTGATATTGTTGTGATTTTGTTATGCTGCATACGCTACTGCCATGAAGCCTAGCCTACATGCTATCTACATATCAGAGTGCATTGTTTGGGTCTCAAAGGGTTTGAAATGAGTGCTGCTAAACAGTAAAGTTCATGTGATGTGTTCAGTCAAGATTCAGTACATTATTAGTTGTCAACGCAACCTACTTCTTATCTCTTTGCATTTTTTTTACTTGCTTTTTCATTTATTAAGATGCATTACAGCATTCATTGTTCTCTGAGCTACCTGTCCAAAGGACCATTTTTCTTTTATTAGTGCAACACATTCAAGAGTTTATAACTATCCGTAGACTTTCTTACTTACTTTTGTTATGCAGCTGTCACTTTTAAATTCTTTTTAATGGTGTTCCATTAATTGAAAGGAATTAATCATTTAATTCTTTATAAAGTGTATTATCTGTGAAATATATTCCTAATTAAAAGATTCCTTTCTCGCATCATGCAAGTTCCTTTATTGCAGAATGTGGGTGCATGCAGGTGCTTTTGTGCATTTAATATGGATGAAATGTAGGTATGTGACAGGTGCATATGAATGAAATGAAGATATGAGAAAGGTGTCTAACTAAAAAGTGGTGAAACAAGGACTTCATCTCTTCACCTCACCCAAGTGATTATTATATTTGACATTAACAACACACCCTGAGGATTATCATAATCATGTCTGCGACAGGAATTGCCTGTGCCTTAATCTAATTTACTATCGTATATGGTAAACGCCCAAAATATTTCAAAATGGGAGACAGTGTTTTCCCTTTGATATTTTGCATGCGTTTATTTTCATAAAAGAAACGGTGACTCTGGAAGCAGATATAGTCCATTAACCCTCACGTTTGCTTGAATACTTATCATCTACACTGTTACTACAGTAAGCAGCATGCCTTGCTCCTGGTATATTTGGTAAAACCCTTCTGTCTCACAGTGGCTTAAAACCTGTATTATTTTGCCTACTCTGTTTTTGCTGGACAGCTGTTTCAAATATCTTCCATGCTTTTGCCAAAAAACATCTCCTTTCAGACTTTGTCCATGCTTTTACAAAAAAAATATTTCCTCACATCTATTTGTCTGGAAGTGGGTACATTTTATTTGAAATGGATTCACCTTCCTATGAAATATGTATGGATGGTAAGATGGTAAGATAAACAAAGCCTTTGGGTACTTAGCAGAGATTTTAAAAACTGCTTGGGTATCGAAGTCTATGTGCTAATGATTAGTTTTAATTGCACAGCAACGTTCTTAAATAGGATCACTGGTAGTGATACTGGTTTTGCTATCAAATTATGAAAGACAGAGATCAAACTTGTGTTTATCATTTCACAAGCAAAGCTGCCTCATTCTGATTGTATATTTTTAACGTGCTTCCCATTTTATTTTACTTTTCAAGTTACATATACTAAATGGCCCATCTACCTTTGTGGAGAATTTTCATCAGTCCCTGAAAAGTATTTGTCATATTCGTAAAGACTTTTTTTCCACTTATTTCCTTTCCAAACTCTAGTTTAAAAAATGGAAGCGTAAGCCAGCCCATTGGTATAGTGGTAAGATTTCTGTGGGTGGGATTCCAAATAGTCTTATATCACACTACTCCAAAATATTTGGTGTAATAAATGGGCAATGTAATAATGTTTATTTGTGATATGTAGATGAACTGTAACACCGCCAAAACAGATTTTTATCAAATGCACTAATGCAGTGTATGACACACACACACACATAAGATGAAAACAAAATCTATCTGAACATCATAGTGATTCACTTTTCTACACAGCTAAATATATATGCAATCACTTATACATTGAACTGGTATGAGATATAATATCATGGACAGTTGCAGATGGCAAACCACCTTCTATGTTGAGAACATGACATAAACTATGGACATCTGTCCACATATGTGGAAAAATGTGCATTAGTATCCACAAAAGATGACCACAACAGCAGACTCAAAGCCAGTCACAAGTGGTGTCCCACAGGGATCTGTCCTGGGACCCCTCTTGTTCGGCATTTACTTCTCAGATGTTAAAGCAAACATGAGAGGGTTGTGGCTGACAAAGTTCGCAGATGACTGCAAACTAGGCGCCATAGTCGATACACCAGCGGACACATACATCCTACAAAAAGGCCTCACAGAAATGGACAACTGGTGCCAGAGTCATGGCCTTAAACTAAATGCCAAAAAATGTATAGTCATCCCCTTTGGGAAAAACAAAGTACCCACAAATTATCACATAGACAGCAACCCACTGAGTACGGAAAAAGTAATCAGAGACCTAGGGACCCAAGTCGACAGTGACCTCTCATTTGACACCCACATTTCCAAAGTGGTTAGAAAAACATTCTACCTTGCAAACCTTATCATGAAGGGATTCACATCCAGATCCAAGGATGTCATTGTACCCCTATACTCCTCCCTCATCAGACCCATGATTGAGTACAATGCCCCATTTGGTATGTACCTCACCCGGCATTTGCAACAGCTGGAGAGACCACAAAAGTACCTCACCAAGAGGATCAAGGGTCTCCAACATATGTCTTATTCTGCCAGACTAAAGAAACTCCAGCTCTATTCAATAGCATACCGCCTGCTCAGAGGTGATCTCTGCCTGACGTACAAGGCCATGTCCAATCAGGAACTGATGGACATGCTCCACCTCAGAAAATCCAAGTCCATCAGAACCACGAGAGCTAAAGACTTAAACCTCGGCACAAGTATGAATAGGACATGCTGGAGGGATAGATTCATAACCCAGAGGCTTCCCATGCTCTGGAACAAGATCCCAGTTCATGTTAGGCAGAGCCCCTCACTGACTCTCTTCAAGAGAAATCTTGATGAGTGGATGGGAGATCGTAAGTTTACCCCAGGGGTCACATCTGTGTCACTACTAGACAGGGGCACAGTAAACTAATTCTATTATATAAGGGGACCTTCACTGTGCCACTACTAGACAGAGGCACAGTATTCTAAATCTATTCTGTGCATTTTTGTACCATTTCATGGGGTGGCGAAAGCCACATCACTATGGCTAGGCTTACAAATGCCCCAGGGCAGATAGCCTAGTACTAAACTATGAAACTATGAAACTATTACAATAGAAACATTGCCGCATACAAAAAAAAACTGTTTCTAAAGGAAGCCTAACAAATATAGGCAATATCACAATATGCAGGTTGCATCTTACATGCATAAGTGTTCCTCAGCAATAATACATAGCAAGAAGTCTATAGTCAAATAAATAAAAAACAGATTTAAAAAGTGATACAGCCTAGTGGATGTAATGTGATAGATAAGTGGACATACCTTGGCATCAGGCATCAACACTATGGAGGTATTAATCCCATATATATTTGTGTGTCTCAGAAAACTACAGACTTGTATGACATATTGGCTACTGTATTTAGCTGCCCCATACTATACATTACTAATAGGCCTTATTAGCATGTAGTGTTTCAGAATCTTATTCTGTGCAGAATGTTTATGTTGCCAGAGACTGGTAGCGCACAATGCCAGTATTCACAAACACTCACTGATCCAACAGCATATGCCAGTGTTTGCAATTCTTGCAGAGCAAACCAGCTACAGTGGTGTAGGGGGATGAAGCCCTGACAGTGACCCAGACATGGGTTCATTTATACAGTCCAGCATTCTGCAGGAGGTGGTAGGGAATGCTTGCTCACCTCTGTTTGAGTGCCCTGGACCTTGGTCAGCAGTGGACTGAACCCACGAATGGCAACTGTACTTAAGGGAATTAGGAGAAAATGACAGAGGGGACTCGAAGAAAGAGAAGCCCATGCCTAATTGCTCACAACCACCTTCTGAATGATGTGTGCACATAGGGGTAAGGCCTCCTAGGACTGTTTCCAGCCATCCTATTGAGATGCAGGACTCACTGAAAGTAACCATAGTTGCAGAAAAACAGGACTTTTCAGGTATGTTTAGAATACCACAGGTAGTTAGAGTACCTGCAGTACTGATTTGCCTGTATACATATACAGCTATTTTCTGTTATCATTCTCTGTTATAAGCAGATGTGTGTGTAGCATTGAACAGTATACCATGTGAAACCACTGTGTAACAGCAAATCAGTCGTGGTTTATACATGTTAACAATGCAATGCATTGTGAAACTGTAACAATACACTAAATGCCACTCTTGCACAGTATCAGCAGCTATATTACCTTTTAGGTCAAAGTAAACTTTATTGATTGATTTTATCACATACTGTTATGACAGGATTTGTTATGTGTGTGTAAAATGTAGTTTTAATGAGTAGAGGGCTGGGAAAATAGCATTCACAGCTGTGGTTAACATAACACTCACGTTCCCATTAAAACTTGCTGCATACTTTGTAGCAAAGGTTATATGATTGTGTATTGATAGCAGTGGCATACACATATAATATAAAATATGATAAACATGCATTATGTTTACCAGAAAGCGTAGCAACCACATGTGAAATAAATATTATAGTATTATAAGGTGTTCTACTGGTGGATGGCAATTTATTTGTACCGATAATGATAGTGTATTTGTTAGAGGTTATGTCAAGAAGAACTTTGCATCCTCTTAATTCTGCAGTACTGTTGAGATACAAATGGTAAAAAAAATTACAGTTGTTATTTTTTTTGTTACTTGGGTCTCTTTCATAATTTTTAACTCATTATTTTGCAGACAGTTCAAAGTAGATGTAGTTTATACAGCACAGATGGACCACACCACTTATATCTGAATACAGAGGTTCAACAGAGATGTGTTCATCTGTAATTTGTATATTGCCCATGAGTCCTTATTATGTACATGTACTATGCATGCTCTATTAACATATCTATATCTTAATGTGTGGTCAGAGTGTGCTCTGTTGCCAGTGTATAATACTGTATATTATTCACACCATAACTGAAATGAATTTTGCATATAGTCAAGCCATATCTATAAATAACACTTTTTAATTAATGAGAGTCTTTATGTAATGCCATGCCTTTTATGGTTTTCTAAAAAAAGATCTTGTATATAAAGTAAGGTAGATAACATGTCAATGAAAGGAATGGCTATTTTATGTTTATGCTTAACTTTCCTGACATGTATATGCCTCTAACCAGCAATAGACATGTCAAAAAGCAGACGCAGACATTTGTGCAGTCACGGAGACCTGGTTGAAGGTTGTGGAGAGCACTCCAGCCATACTGGGTTACACCTCCTTCCATACATTCAGACCACAAACTGAAGGTGTGAAAACTAAAGGAGGCAGTGTATCAGTATTCATTAAAGGTAAATACACCTCCAGATTGGTTAAACAGTATGATTCCCTGGAGATATTCAGGTGCAATTAGCTGTTGGTAGGACATTTATTGAAGTCATTGCCAGCTACAAGACCCCCTCCATGAATCAAGACACCCACTCTGCCTATTTGAATCTACTTGAGTCTATCAAGATACATCCAAATACCATGGTTTTAGGTGACTTTAACTACCCATCCACTGACTGGGTAAATTACTAGTGCTCAAACTTAGTTGCCCAAAAGTTCCTCGACTTTGTTAACTCCAATGCCCTGGAACACCTGGTTGACACCTCCACAAGGTGTGCCAACATCCTGAATCTGGAGCTTACCAGTATGGGGTATCATTGTAGCAACCCCACTGTGAGGTCTTCCCTGTTGAGATCTGATCAAAAATCAGTCTCATTCAGAGTAACTATCACACCTGACACCCCCCCCCCCCACCCCAGCAGCAACTAAACTAAAAAAACTTCTCCAAAGCATATTATAACCTTTTAACGGGATGGCATAAATTACCTCACTGCACCTCCCCTCTGAGATGGAACTGGCAACTATGCTGAGTTCTACACCAGTGCTTTATACAAACACCTCTATTATTGCATTGACTCAGCCATACCTGATAGGACCAAAACAAGCTCCTCAAGGAACAGCAAACCTGCCTGGTGGCCAACTGCCATTAAAAGGCTTTACAATAAGAGGAAGAAATTGCTGTCTAAGAGTAAGAGGGAGCAAGCCCTAAACTGGAAACACTCCCTCCTCCGCTTAAAGAAGCGAATAAGACTTCTTGCAAAGTCCTCCAAAGCAAACTACAAATACAGGTACAAATTATCCTCCTCAACTAAGGACAACCATAAGGCGTTTTTTAGTTACATCTGTAACATAAAAGGAAAGGCCCAGATCTGTGCCGAACTGGTAGTTAATGATACCACATATACTGAGCTTGTGGACATTGCTAACCTGTTGGCTGACAGATTCTGTGAAAACTTCACTCCCTTGTCCCCTCCACATGTACCCATGACATCCCTACCACCTGTCCCCACCTTATATATCTAAAGAGCAGGTAGTAAATGCCCTCTCTAAGGCCAAAAACACAGCATTTATGGGACCTGATAATATCCCAATCTGCATCTTTCATGGTTCCAACAAGAATTAACAACATCATTGGGTACTCCCTTCATTCATAGTCTAACCACCAGCTTCATCCCAGCTGAATGGAAAATGGCCACCGTTATTCCCTTGCACAAAGGTGTTGCTTCCACTGACCCTGGGAACAATAGACCTTTTAGCCTGTCTAGTCTTATTTGCAAAGCGATGGAGTGAATCATCTTGGACATTATCAACAAAGATATAGGTAATCTCCAAACAGTTGACCCTACTCAGTTTGGATTTGTCAAAGGGAGATCATGCCTGTTTAACCTGGTGGACTTCTTCAAGACAGTCACCAAGGCCCTGGAAGAGAGGAAATTTGTGCATACAGCCTACCTAGACTTAGCCAAGGCATTTGACACTATCCCCCACTCAGACATCATTGACAAACTCACCCAGCTAGGTGTCACCCTTATATCATTAGACAGGTCTCTAACTGGCTCACTGATAGAACCCATGTAGTCAAAATAGGGGAATCCACCTCCAACAGCAGACCTGTAACCAGTGTTTTTTCCACAGGAATCAGTCCTGAGACATCTACTGTTTGGAATCTATTTTTCTGAAGTACATGCAAAAACTAAACATCTGTGGCTGACAAAGTTTGCTGATGACTGCAAACTGGGAGCAGTTATAGAATCTCCAAATGATGTCAACATCCTTCAAGAGGGTCTTACACAAACAAATGATTAGTGCCAAAGTTATGGCCTTAAACTCAGTGCAAACAAATGTATTAACATCCCTTTTGGTAAGAGTAATGTTCCTGCTAACTACCACATCAATAGCAACACCATATGTATGCACTCAGTTGTGAGAACTGGGCACACATGTTGATGGCAACCTTACCTTTGGCCACCATGTCTCCACAGTGGTAAGAATGGCATTCTATATTACTCATCTCATAAGTAAGGGCATTGCCTCCACAAAAAAAGAATTTATAACCTCCCTGTATTCTTCCCTCTTCAGGCCAATACTTGAGTACAACACCCCTTTTGGTATGTACCTTTCCAAGCACCTGCAGCAACTTGAGAGAGACCACAAAGGTTACTCAGAAGGAAAATTCAAGGTCTTCAGCATCTGTCCTATGTCGATCATCTGAAATCACTGTCACTTTATTCTGTTTCATACAGACTACTCAGAGGCAATCTCTTCCTTGCACATAAGGCAATCTCTGACCTTGATTTACTGGAAATGCTGCATATCCATAAGTCAACTGGTACACAGGTTACTCACTCAAAAGACCTTAACCTGGTATGTGACATTAATAGAACCTGCTGGAGGGGCAGATTTGTCTCCCAGAGGTTACCACACTTTTGGAACAGACTCCCACTTCATGTCAAACAGATCACCTCATTGGCCCTCTTCAGATGCAGTCTAGATAACTGGATGGGTAACCATAAATTCACCCCGGGGTTCCACCTGTGTTCCTCTTGGACAGGGGCAGTAGGTGCTGATCGTAGAAATAAGGGTAGAACTTGGCTAGGCTTGTAAGGATCCTAGGGCCATTAGCCTAGTAACTTCCTATGATCCTGTGATCCTATAAAAACAAATGTACCCAGTATCACAGTACCAATCCAAAAAGAGTTTGGCAGCTGCCACCATAATAATATCAGTATGGTGTTTTCAATATGCACTATACATATGATGACTGCATTGTATAACTATATAGTATACAGAATGTATGCCATAATTACAGTAGTATATCCCAGAGCTGGGACTGCATCATGATCCTGTGCTGTCTATCTTCATCTAATTCAACTGTGGATTATCAGATATGACCGCAGCACCACCTAGGAATACTTTGCTCGAGACCTCTGACTCCTCCCCTACCCATAATCCTTCATACTCCTCCTCAACAACTCAGATCTCATTTCCCATGGAAGATTTCAGATGCATCTTCTAGGGCTCTGTTTTCATGTTGGCTTACCAAGCCTTCATATCCTTTTCCACTCTTCCCCTTAAAGTTTAAAGTGCTTTCTTCAAGATAGAATAGTTTCTTCTACAGTTAGTTAAAGTTTCTAACGTAATAACAGTAGATAAGTTAGGTTGTTACTAGAGTTTTTTGAATTTATACACTCTCTTTATAGGTAGTTTAAATCATTATTTATTAATGTTTACTAACATTTAGATAGAGATTTTTCTACTACATTTTTGTCATTGTAGTGTGTCTGGATAGACATATTGGGTCCTGACGATAAACTGAGAAACAAAAAATGTTCAGAGTGCGGACATAAGCTGCCACTTTAAGGCCCCCACCAGAAATGTCTAATGCCTTCAGCAGGGCACTTAGAGACCTCTTGCCAGGCTTGCATTTATTTCAGCACCTGGGCTTTTCAACATAGGAAAGTAAAATTGATAGTTAAGGTGTTTTTGCCTGCTGAACCATCTCCCTCCACCTCTCCAGTGGCTAAGGAGAAGAGCAGAGAAACTGGTAAGTCTAAAACCAAAGAGAAATCCAAGGATAAGGATACTGATACTGACAAACAAGAGAAGTCAAGGAAAAGATTACCAGATCTGACTGCTGCTCCAGAATTAGATCCAAAGATCCCTCAGTTATTGGAGCCATCAGCCTCTCAGATCCGTTCGCCCCATGATTGTCCCCAATTCTCACTGGAACTGGTGAGTCCTGGGCTGCATTCACTGATATTACAAGACAGGAGACCTTCCAGACCTTAATCTTTAGCTTTCTCCTCCTGGTCTTACAGGAGCCTCTTGGAACAGGATGTTGACAGGGTGATGAGATTCTGAGAGCAGAGATTCAGCTTAGAATTCTCTCAGTACTGGCACCTTTGAATACTGAGTATGGCACCATCTACCCCTCCATTACAAATTCTGATACCAGTCTGACCTTTGGATCTGGTTGCTTTGGTCCCAATCTGTCCTGAGGTACTGGATTGGGACCAGTAGCATTCTCTACTTTGACCCTGACTGTATCCCTTCCTCTGTCAGCACCAATGAGCTCTTTACTTGGCACCAGGGACCTGAAAGAGGTATCGACACCAAGACTTTCGGAACCATCCTTACTTCTTGGAGGTTTGACGCTTGATAGCTCAGCACTGAGATCTGCTCCAGAGTCAGGGCATTTCAGTTTGTCTTTCGAGGCTTTTCAGAGAGTCCTTTTGGCCCCATAGGATAAGCTGCCTTCAGTCATACTGACACAACCGAAGCTCCGTGCTGAAGCTGGCTTTCCTCATCATCATTCTGTTAAACAGGGACAGCTGGAACCTAGACCCCAGGATGCTTATGTAATAAGCTCCCTTTCTGATTGGAAACCCTCTGATGTTCCCGCAGAGCAGGTACACTATAAACAGGCATGTAAGTGGAAACACATCAACTCCTCTCCGGAGTCCATCACTGATGACACAGACTTTGATGAAGGAGAAGGATCCCACAGGTCCCCACCTGAAGATGTCACTTTCAGTGAAATTCTATAATTGATGAAGCAGCAGGGGGGATGGTCCACCACTGATCTTTCTCCAGAAGAGGCTGTATTCCTGGAGGCCTTTGGTTATGGCCCATCAACATCCTGAGTAGTACCCCCATTGACCACTTAGTTGACCTGTTGGCAGAATGGGAATAGAAGAAGCTGGACATGGTGGAAGCCATACCTGATAAAATCTTATCTGCACATTCTGATAGAAAACACTGCAGAAAGGGACCACCTGTAGATGCAGTGGTGGTAGCTGCAGTGATCAAAAAAGAACATCTCCCCCAGTAAAGAGTTAAGGGTGTTGGATCATTTTGGGAAACACACCTATGCTTCAGTGTCCTTTGCTCTGCAGGTACTGAACTACATAGCTCACATTACTTGATTCCAGAGAGATTTGACTAAGGAGATTTCCAAATATCTTGAAGGGGTCCTGGCTACAGATATCCAGAAAAGGTGGAATCTCAGCTATTGACCCTACAATCATCATAAACATGGCCATGCAGCTGATTTCCAAGACCAATAGTACAGCAGGAGCAGTGCACACTGGCATTACAGTCCAACAACTTGCTTGGATGCATCTTTGTGACTTTGGAAGTTTCAAGACATCTTTCATTAATGCTCCCTTTTATGGCTCCACCTTATTAGGTCTGAAGGTGAAAGAGACTTTAACTAGAAGTCATTAAGTGCTGTTGGCATCCAGTTCCTCACTCCTCAGAGATCCTTCTTCAGGAATCAGAGGTCTAGGAAGAAGATGTGGTTTAGGAAATCTCAAGAATCCTACCATGACTCTTCTAATGATAGGCCTGCCCATGGCAGAGGGGGAGGACATCAAAATGGACATCGCCCAAGCAGCAGAAATGGACTGCAGAATCAGGGTTTCAAAAGGCCTTTCTTTGAGAAACCCTTGCATCACCCCTGAGAGGTTGCCCAACTGCTGCACTCTTGGAAGCAGTAGGGGGCATTTGTCTTTGCACCCATTTAACTGGCAAAGCATAACATCAGACTCCTGGTTGCTAAATATTATTTCCAGAGGCTACAAAATTCTATTTTCCCTTCCCCACAATGAAGAATAGTTCATGATGTCCCAGGCAGTCAGCAGAAACTAGTAGTAGCAGAAATGTCAAAGCTACCAGAAAAAAAAGAGTCATCCAACTGGTCCCCAAAGACCACCAAGGATCCGGTTTCTACTCAAGGAAGGTGCTTTTCAGTTCCAAAGAAGATAGGGGAACTTAGACCCACTTTAGACCTAACTTATCTAAGCCAGTTTGTGAGACAGACAAAATTTAATGTGGTCACAATTTAGTCCATTTTGGCTCTGTTGAGGAAGGACACTTGGATGTGCTCAATAGATCTCAAGGACGCATACTATCACATAAAGATTGAGAGACATTCTAGGAGATTTCTCAGCTTCTGGTCAGGAGACAATCATTATCAGTTCAGAGCTCTGCCCTTCAGTCTCACCACAGCTCCCAGGGTTTTCACCAAGATAAAGACAGTAGTAGCAATACGACTTAGTCTGCTGGGAAATCCAGGAATTTCATGTCTATATGACTGACTCTTAACAGCTGCCTCAAATCTAACATAGTATCAACATGGAGACCTCTTGCTCTAGTTACTTCAGAGGCTTGTCATCACCATCAGTTGGAAAAAAAGTCAACTCACCCCTACTCAAAAACTATAGTTCATTGGATGCTATCTAAATACAGTCTCTCAAATAGTCATCCTACCACCTCACTGAGTGCTTTCCATCTGCATGACAGCTTTAGCTCTGCTAAGGCATCCCCTCCAGCAAGATTAATACTTCAGATGCTAGGCCTAATGGCATCCACTGTACTACTGGTACCCTTAACAAGCTTCCACATGAGAGTTCGTCAATGGACACTAGCTGAATAATGGTTTCAGAATCATCACCCTTTCCATGCAAAGATAAGATCACTCCAGTTTACAGAAGTCATGCATCATGGTGGATAACATCCCCTTCTCTCACAGAAGGTCTCCTCTTGGTGAGGGACCTCCTGGTGGTGGTGGTGACCACAGACTTTCTCACTCTCTCTCTTAGGGTGGGGGGGCTTTTTGAGGTAAAGTCTTCCAAGGTTCCTGGTCACAAGCAGAGGTGAAATTTCACATCAACATTCTAGAGATGAGGGTAGTCCTCCTGGCATTG
The DNA here is from genome assembly GCF_019279795.1 of Protopterus annectens. Lineage (NCBI taxonomy): Eukaryota > Metazoa > Chordata > Ceratodontiformes > Protopteridae > Protopterus > Protopterus annectens. The sequence continues at coordinate 423,744,383 of NC_056745.1, read as the reverse complement.
CAGGCACTTCAGGATACTCACCCCAGAGGTGTGATAGCCTTCCAGACAGACAGTATGTCAGTAGTATGGTACCTAGCCAAATAAGGGGGGGACATGCTCTTACCTATTATGCAGGGAGGCCATGAGGGTATGGCAGTGGGCGATGTCTTCACATCATTTTCTAATAGCAACACGCATCCCAGGGGATTCCAATGTTCTAACAGACAAATTGAGCATATCTATTCTGATGCCTCATGAGTGGTCCCTAAACTCAGTAGTAGCGGCAGAGATTTTCAGTCACTGGGGGCAGCCTTGCTGCAATCTCTTTGCATCCTATCTCAACAAGAAAATGCAGAACTTACTTTGGCCTAATTCCTCCACAAGGACAATCACCAAGGGATGCTCTTGTCCATGACTGGCCCCAGGGACTCCTGTATGCCTTTCTTTCCCTTCCACTAATGAACAACTTAATACAGAATGCAAAGATGTGCAAGGCCAGAGTAATACTCGTAACCCCATTTTGGCCTCGACAGACGTGGTTTCCCTTCCTGTGGCCTCTACTAGCTCATCCTCCCTGGATGCTGGATCATTTTTCCAGATCGTCTATCTCATTCTTCTGGCTTGCCTCTTCTGGATCAGAAGTCCAGGAAACTAACTGAATGGTTCCTCAAATTCTGAAAATAGCCAGAGATGCTAGGCTGTCCACTGTTGTGTTTTGTTTTCTGACAGCTTCGCAAAAAGTTTCTACTACTAAAGTCTACCACAGTAAATGGAAAAGATTTTCCATATGGGATAAATCTAGAGGTATAGACCCATTCTTAGCTTTGATACCTACCATCTTACAATTCCTTTCAGAATTGTTTCACACCATCTCAAGCTATTCCACCATCAAAGTACAGTTAGCATCCATCTGCAGTTTCCATACAGACATCGACAATTCCACCATAGCCTCCCTTAATATTTCAAAAGCCTTCCTAAAGGGTACGTTCCTTCACAGACCACCTATCAGAGATCTCATGCCTCCTTGAGATGTTACTATCATGCTACAAATGTAACACAACCACTGTTTGAACCAGAAGCAACAGCAGATATCAAATTTCTCTCTTGGAAAACAATTTTTCTGGTAGTGACTACATCAGCCAAACAAATTTCAGAATTACAAACCTTTTTTGCTAACCCTCCCTATCTGATCTTTCATAAGGATAGGGTTGCCTTAAGAACTAATCCTTCCTTTTTTCCTAAGGTGGCATCAAATCTAGCTTATATCAATCTATTCATCTACCAGTTTTCTTTCCAAAAATTTCTAATAAAGGAGAGTACATCTTACATACTTCGGATGTGTACTGGCAGGTACATTTCTACTTGCACAGGACAAGACTCTTCAGAGAATCTGATCAATTGTCTGTGTCTTTCTCAAAGCAGGAATTGGAGAAATCAGTTTCCAAAGTTACTTTATCTCATTGGCTCTCAAAATGAATTTGATTTGTATATATAAAGAAAGGCTTACCACTATCAACCAAATCAAGAGTGCATTCAACAAGAGGAGTAGTTGCATCAACAGCATTTGCTAACAGACTTCCTATTTATGACATCTGTGCAGTAGCTACTTGGTCAAGATTACACACTTTTATTTCCCATTACTAATTGGATGAACAAACAAGATCTCATTTGCCGTTTGGCTCCACCATTCTTTAGAATGTTCTTCCATGAATTCACCCAGCTTTTAGTGCTTGAGAATCTGTCCTACAGCTGAATCGGATAAAGACAGAAAGAGACTAAACAAACGATAATACAAAAACTAAGAAACTGGAAGCTCTTGTTTATGGATATGGATAACAAGATACAAGCAGTGGAAATGTTTTAGCACAGGTCAGGCATATTTTTTCAACCAGAGAAGTTGTGGGCTATAATTAATAAAGAGTTGAAGGAATTTATCTGTCACAGGAAGAGGGTAAGAGTCAAGTGGTGTATGTCGATTTTTCCAACAGAACAAGGGGATTCAGGATTACCTGATTTGAAGGGATATTTTAGATCTACACAGTTAAGATTCATATACATAACACAAGCAGAAAGCTATAATCCAAAGTGGAAAGTGATGACGATGAAATGGGGAAATTCAAGAAATAAGGAAAGAATAGAATTTTGGATGCAGATCCTTAAGGAGAATAACAACAGCCATACAGAATATTATATTCATAAAGTAGCACAAAGTATTCTAAGAACTAAATCAACATGAGAATGGAGAAAGGCTAGTTTGCCAATAGGGATGACTGCAATTAGGTGTACAAGAGGGGTCTAGAATTTTTTAGATTCCGGCAATAGAGCCAAGGTTTTGAGAGCAAATAACTAGTGAGGGAAAAGTAATACAATGGGAAGAGGCCAAAAAGACATTTGGACTTTTGGATGGGAGACTCCAAATTCACCCCAGCGGTGGCACCTATGTCCCTCATGCACAGGGACAGTCGGTGCTAATCATCGATTCACTCTGCTAACAATGACCATCTAACCATGGTCAACTACGAAACAAGGGTATTACATGGCTAGTCTTGTTAAGGCCCTAGGGCCATTAGCCTTGTAACCTCTTAGGATCCTATGACTGTAGACTACAAACTACCTTCCCTATCAGGGATTGATGTCAGAGAACAGGCAAAGAGAAAGGGATATGAGAATCCTAAGTGTAAGAACTGCACTGGTAGAGTTTTTTGTTGAATCTAAAACAGAAGCTGCTGTTAAAAAAGGGAAAATTAGTAGGGCACATAAAATATTACACAGTATCTATAAGAATCAATCAGAGGAGCTTAGAAAAGACTGAAAAGAGAGGAATAGATAAACAGTTCTCAAGGAAACAATGGGTGGACATAGGTATGGCTCCCAAGTATACAACAAATTTAATAAGATTTAGGATTTTTGCTTGGAAGTGTTTACATAGGTGTATTTATATCCCAAACAGACTCAAAAGAATTTTTCCTCAGGTAAATGGTAAATGTTGGAGGTTTGATGGGGAAGAAAGAAATAACTGGGAACATATGTTTTGGGAGTGCAATGATTTGGTAGACTTCAAAAATTCCCTCCAGAGTACTCTGTCAGAAATACTGGGTAAACAAATGGGTGTAAGGAAATTATTTTTTGGGCTGGAATGCAAGATCTGAATTGCCTAGACATAGGAAGGCCTTGCTAAGTTTAATTCTGGTGGCTGCCAAAAAGCAATTACTAGAAAATGAAAATCAAAGTCTAAACCAACTGTCTCTGAAGTATTGAATATTGTAACAGAGATAAAAGAACTGGAAGTGGGATCTTTATAAAAGGGTAGGAGCAAATTACATAGGAAAAAAATGGAAATTGTGGGAACAATATATGCAGAATAATGTTTTGTTGAATGAGTGAGATTTAAGGGAAGGCAGGAATTGAGCAATGTATGCAATTTTGAATTGATGATAATTATACAAAAATGTGATATATAATATCTGTAACCAGGAACATGTTAATATTGTTTGTTTTCTTTTATATAAATGTACATTTGCCTATATCTTAAGTTAAAATTCAGTAAAGGTATTAAAATATATATCTGTTCAATGTTCATTATGAATAATATGGCAGCTTTCCTTTGTATGGCTGTACAATTGGATGGGTCTAATGTCACAAGCACATTAGTCACCCATTGCACATCTATAGTATGTATGCGCCTTTCACCCACAGATGGTGTGCCACAGTTGCATATCTACAACTGTCATGTGAGTGTGCCCCCTGTCACCTTATGTGACCATGGTGGTATATATGGGAATGTGATATTCAGACCTACTTTTGTAATGTACCTATGCCATTTGTTTAACTGTTGCACAATACTGTGTTATTTGTGGCATTTGTACACATTCATGTTTATAGCCATCATCAATGCCCACTGCACATGTGTCAGACATTGACCATTTGTTCAATGTATACTGCAAGGAACTGAAGTCTGTCTTGTCTTGTGCAATTTATCTCCTTAGCTATGGTTATCCTACTTTATTCTGTATCAGCTTTCTCTTACTAGCATTTCCTTACTAATGTGAATCTATGTTGTCCATCTCCCTTCCCCTTATATTTTTGGCCTATACATTTCATATATACATGGTATATGTATATATACACCTTCCTCTAAAGTGTCATCATTGTAATGTAGGTGTACTAGGACAATGATATTGCACCACCATATTGGGTATCAAAAGCACATGCAAAGCATATGCACACAAGGTGGTGTGTATTGAGTAGATTCCATCCATGTTTATGATTTATTTGTGTGCTGTGCATTACCCAGACATTTTTATGCTTCCTGCATATACACAGTCTTGCATTCCTTACCTTTTATAATTCATATGCTATTTCATACTGTATATGTATCACCGTGTTCTTCAAATTCCATGCCATTGGTATGAAGCCTATTCCCACCAAAAAAATTGCCCATACCCTCTACCTCTGACCTTCTTATTCGATCATCCCACTTGTATGCCCCTATTCTTCACCCTCATCCCACATCTGCCTTTCTACCAACCTATTTTCTTGGGTGTGTATATTACTTGTGTTCCCCACACGTCCCACATGCATTGTTAGCTACTGTTAGCTATGTTGATGTGTCTGGGATTGCTCTCCATCTTAATTAATTTTGTGGATTATGATGAATTCCACAAATAATGGTGGTTGTGTTCATATATGTCTGTCTATTTTTTACAACAATTTCCATAACTGTTTGCGTATATATGCCACTTGTCAGGATTATTGCTGATGAACATGTCTTTGGCCAGTAATTTTTATATATTACTAACACGTTCTGTCGAGCTTGTATACTTTCCATAAACATGCATTAGTACTGCAGCTATACCATTTTCTGGATTAGTTTTCCTTGAATACAATTTAGCCATGACTGATTGTGGTGGCACTGAAGTTGTAGGTTATTTGTTGTATCTAAACTGTACAGAGGTATTCTCCATAGACTGGGGCACATTTGCATTTTACTTGACCTGCAGCAAATCTTGCATAGAACTCTGTGCAATCTGTCAATTTCCACATAGTTTATGGAATCTTTACCATAAATTTTGGCCATGGTATTGGTAAAGCCAATCTAACAACAAATGAGATGGAATAATTCAAGCACCGAAAGGGAAATTGGCTAAGCATAAAACAAGGCAGCTAGCCTAGTAGTTAATTATGAGCATATAAAAAGGACACTTATACTACTACTAAATAATAGGAAGAAATGTAAATATTTACCTTCTTTGAACACAGGATGGATTGATGGATATGAGTGTGCAGATGTGGATGACTCCATGTCACCACTTACAGTACTGCTGTCTAAAGGATGCACAAATGACTAGAGCAGAGGACATCACAGGACTGCTTAAATAAATAGGTGTGATAGTGAAAAAATGAGGTAGTGCATTCACTATGCAAAAGTAAAGGAAAACATATCAACTTTACTTATATTATAATATGTACACTTTTACACCCATCTCCCATTTCAGCAACCTATGATTACAGCATATTAACTTAAACATTCTTTTGTCCAGTTTTTCTTCTGTTTTCATGTTTTACTGCCTGCACATAGGTTCATAGGTGTGTACTAGGCTAATGGCCCTGGGGCCTTTACAAGCCTGGCCATAGGATTACCCGGGCATCGTGCTACCCGACCTTAGTTCCCAGTGCCTCTGTCGAGTAGAGCCACTGGAGTTATCCCCAGGGTGAATTTTCTATTTCCCATCCACTCAGTAAGATTTCTCTTGAAGAGGGTCAGTGAAGTGCTCTGCTTGACATGTATGGGAAGTCTATTCCATAACATGGGCAGTCTCTGGGTTATGAACTTGTCCCTTCAGTACGTTCTGTTGATTGTGGTAATGAGGTTGAGGTCTCTGGAGTGTGTGGTGTGGAGGGATTGGGATTTCTTTAGATGTAGCATTTCTAACAGAGTTGAGTCAGACATGGCTTTGTAAGTCACTCAGAGTTTGCCTCTAATTAAGCGATATGAGACAGAATACTTGGAGTTTTTTAAGTCTGTCCATATAGGACAAGTGTTTAAGGCCCAGGATCCTCTTTGTGAGGTACTTTTGTGGCCTCTCCGGTTGTTGCAGGTATCTAGTGAGGTACAAGCCAAATGGGGCATTGTACTCGATGATTGGCCTAATGAGAGAAGAGTAGAAGGAGACAATGACCTTTCTTCCTGGATGCAAAACTCTTAGTAATGAGATGTGCCACATAGAAGGACTTTCTGACCACAGTGGCAATGTGGTGATCAAAAGAGAGGTTGCTGTCAACTTGTGTTCTCAGATCTCTTATAATGCCTTCTCTGTTCAGTGGACTACCATCAATGTGGTAATTCATGGGAACTGGGTTTTTCCCAAAGGGGATGACGACACATTTTTTGGCATTGAGCTTAATGCCAATCGTTGTCAACATCACTTGGGGAGTTAATAATAGCTCCCAACTTGCAATCGTCTGTGAACTTTGTCAGCCAAAGTCCCTTTGTGTTGGCCTGGACTTCAGAGAAGTAGATACCAAACAGGAGAAGACACAGGACTGAACCCTGTGGGGCTCTATTCATGACTAGTAGGCAGTCTGACTTGGAGTCAGCTACTTTCACACTGTGGGTTCTATCTGTGAGCCAGTTTGCAATCCACCTAGAGATATAGGGGTTGATGCCTAGCCTAGTGAGTTTTTCTATGATTCCTGAGTGGGGAATGGTCTCAAAGGCCTTGGCCAGATCAAGGTAGGCTGTATGAACCACCTTGCCTTCATCCACAGCTCTGGTGAGTGACTCAAAGAAGTCGACCAAGTTGAGCAGGCATGATCTACCCTTCACAAAACCAAACTGTGTGGGATCCAGAGTTTGGAGATTCCCTATACCCTTGTTTATTAGGTCCATGATGACGCATTCCATAGCTTTGCATATCAAACTCATCAGGCTAATGGGGCGATAGTTCCCAGGGTCTGTATTTGCTCCTCCTTTGTGGAGAGGGATGACTGTAGCAGTGTGCCAAGGTGAGGCTGTGATTGAACAGGGCACACAGGTGAGGTGCCAGTTCACTCTGTAGTTCATGTAGAACACAGCCAGGGATATTGACAGGTCTCATAGAAGCTGTATTCCTGGCCTTGGACAGTGCTGTTTTAACCTGTGCAGCAGTAATATTGGGTGCCTGGCAATCTACTGGTATTGTGATTGGCCCTTTGTGGGGGTAAAGTTGACACTGAATCTGTCAGCCAGTATATTGGCAATATCTGCTGGCTCGGTATAGGAGGTACCATTGTGCAGTAGCTCAGAGCAAATCTTGGTATTGCCGTGGAGATTATTTACATAACTATAGAAGGCCTTGTGATTGTCCTTACTATCTGCTGCAATTCTGTTTTCATAGCTAGCTTTAGAGGATTTGATGAGGGATCTCAACTTTTTGTTGAGGCTGATAAGGGAATTTTTCCAGTCTTGGGAATTCACCTTATTCCGCATCAGTTTCCTCTTTCTGTTGTAGAATTTGTTTATGTCAGGGGACCACCAGATTGGCTTCTTTTTTTGGTAGAGAGTGTCTTGATTCTATTGGGTATGGCGAGATCCATGCATTTGTGTATGTGTTCATACAGTGCATTGGTGTATGATTCAGTGGTCATGCAACTATTCTCCATTTGCTTGGATGCCATGAAGTTAGCCACCTCTGTTTTAGGAGCTCAGAGTTAGCTTTGGAGAAGTTTTTCATGGTGGTTACCTTTGTGGGGGGGAGTGGGAGGGATATGGATTTCCAAGGTGATTAGTTTGTGGTCAGATCTAACCAGGGCAAAGCAGACTAATGGCGTAGAGCAACGGTCACCCATGTTAGTAATGACCAGGTCAAGGATGTTGCTACCCCTAGTGGGGGTAAGAACAAGCTGGTCCATGGCATTGGAATTAATGAACTCAAGTAAATGTTGGGCAAATGTATTGGTACATGAGTAGTTTTCCCAAGTAATGGAGGGGTAGTTGAAGCCTAGTATGAGAGTGTTAGGTTGGACCCTAATATTCTCCAGGGTGTTTAAGAATGTGGAGTGTGAGTCTTGGGACATGGTTGGGGACCTATATCAGGCTACGACCTGAATTGCTGTCTTACCCTCTTAAAACTAAAAAAAGAAGGAAAAAGGCATTTGTTTACTTTGATATCTTTATCACATACAATAACTGAAAATATTTTATTGTATAACATGCAATTTATACAATGAGTTTTATACAAAAGCTGTTAAGAACAAAACTTGTTTTACTTACAAATCTTCTAAGATGGCTGCAAACTGAATAAGAGCTTAATTTCAACTCTCCCAGTGTGAAAACAGAAACTCAGAAAAGACAGCCAGTGAACTTGTCTTTTTGGGTAAATGTCAGTAACTGGATAGTAAATGCATTTCCTGGATACCAGCACAAAAGCAATTCAGAGAACCTGAAAGAAAATCAATCACAGAAGGTGAGGAGAAAACACTGACTGGAAATAATTCTTCAGCTGTTCAGCAAGAAAGCAGTGTAAGCTCCAGCTTTGGTGCAAGACAACCTAGGTGATAAAATAAGGCAAATGTACTCAGAGCTGATTAAAATAAACAAAACACTGAATGAGTATATCAACTCAAAAACAAAAAGCTGGAAAATGGAAGAAGCTTTTAAAAGATATTCAAATGAGGTGATAAAATTGCAAAAGTATGAGGTCAAATTTAAGAAAAGGCTGGCTTAATGTGAGACTGCTCAAAACGAGAGGTTTCAAAAATAATAGAATTAGAGGACATAGCACATAGGGAAAAACTGAGATTTTATTCTGTACCAGAGAAGCTGGAGGGAACAGACTGCATTAACTTTATGAAAGCACAAATAAGCAACTGGACTGGTATTCCATAGCAGGAGTTGTTAATTGGAAGGACACATAGTGTGCATGTTCCAAACCTAGCCATGAGAAAGCAGCCTAGACCTTCAATAGTAAAGATGCAATCCTAGCAGCAGAAAGAGTTGATTCTGACAAAACTGTGCCGGAAGGACAACATACTAAAATTGGGAGACAGTAGAGTGTTTAAGGAAAATTATTACTTGTACACCAGGCAGAACAGGAGTACATTTATTCCATTATGGGAATGTTGAGAAGCAGGCATGAGATTCAAGCTGCTGTATCCAGCTACTTTCAGAATATTCTTTCCTGAAGGATCAAAATCATCTTTTGAAGCAGAAAATGCTAAGGAGGAAATACAAAAGTTTGTCCAACAAAAAGTGAGCTATGAAACAGAAGGAGATTCTGCTTCATGTTCTTCTGGTAATAAACCCCATAGAGAGACTGTGCCAGTGAAACCTTTTCCAATGTTTCAAAGGAAAATGATTGAAAGACAGAAAAAGTCACAAGAGTTGACTAGAAAAACTGGTAGTACATTGGAAATGAAGCAGAGACTGGATTTGGGAGCTAAAGACCAACAGGAAGAAATCCAGCAACTCAGAAATTTACAAATAAATGTGAGATGTCAATGTATCAATAATATTTGTGAAACATGACAGAACAAGAAAACCTGGAAATATTAGACAGATTTGACTTTGTTAAACTTGTAGGAGACTCCAAATCATATGCCCTACTTCGTGTCATTAATGTTTGGAAGAACATTTAGGAAAGAAGAGGAAGGAAAGAGTTAACTGTAAGTAATTATTCTTAACAGTAGTATTTTTATAATGCATTCTAAATAGTAAAGCTTTCTCAGTTGTTTTCGAATGCAGTAGGGATACTAAAGTAAACATGTGTCCCTGTTTTTTTTTTCTTCTTCTCTCTTTCTTTCTCTTTCTTCAGTTTTAAGAAATGTAGGCACTACAATGTAAAAAAAGAAGAAAAGTCTGGTCAAAACAGCATGATAAAAGAAAAAAAATGTGCTTTTTCATATTCTTGCATAGGGTAATTGCTGAAGTAAGGCCCTTAGCTTGATCTAGTAACAAGTTTAAGGGGAAGCAAATAAATAAAAACATAATACAGAATATAATAAAAAGTTTTCCTCTAGGAAATAAATGAATGCTTGAAAAGGAAATTGTGTACCTGGTTTTCATTTCTCTATGGAGACAATTTGATAAGAGGCAATAAAATCAGAATACATCTTTCTTTCTTTCAATTGCTAGGAGATAATGTTTTCTGAAAGCATTCAAGTGTTTTTCCAGCCTGGGAGAGGAATAAAGGCAAGACAAAAACAGACAGCACTTAGTAGAAACACGGGCGGTACCATTCATCTTAGCATGGATAACCTTCATTATAGGTTAATCCAAGTCTATAAGTATGGCTTTCATTCTGGGACAATTGCTCCTATTAGGAAGGTTAAACTTCAATATTAGAAGATACACATAGTTTTGTGTATTATTATTAAGTTAATGGATTGTAGGGGTGTTCTGGTGGATTTTATTGTTTTGTTTGAGGGTTTTCACTAAAACAAAATGTTTTGCAAGGTGGGACATAGGTTCAAATGGATATGGCAAGAAACAACTGTATAAAAGATCAAGCAACTAAACATTAGTGTATCCATGAAACATAAAAGCTGGAACTAGACATTTAAAAAAAGTTGTTATACATAACAGGTGGGAATAATAACTCCTTAACATAATGACATCATTTTCTGTATTATCTTTAAATGTAAACAGTCTCACAGATATATACAAAAAAGAAAAAGTAGAGAACTACATTAAAAATGTAGAGTGCAAAATGCTTTGCTCCAGGAGACACATTTGGAAAAAAACTGAGCATGTGGATTTAATAAAGAAAGGTTTTCAGGGTGGTTATTCAGCAGAATATCTGGGACAAAGGAAAATGGGAATACTTATATTAATTGCAAGAGGAGCTTCAATAGTGATAGAATAGGATAAAAAAGCTAATAATTGTAGATTTGTAGTACTAAGGGGCTACTGGCAAGGGAGGAGGGTTACACAGGCATATAATTATATGTCACCTAAAACTGTTATAGTTGAGCTTAAGAAAATTCTGGGAAAAATAATTAGCTTTCAGCAAGGGATATTACTTATAGGTGGGGAGTCGAATTTGATTTGCAGCAGTGAGGATATATCTGTGGGGGGGGGCAGAAGGGAAACTATAACAAAAGAGGGTGGGTTTTTAAAAACATGTATGAAAATATTTAACATGAAAGATGTGAATTCAGTAGTAGGAGTTAGGAATGAATTTATGTATTATTCCCCAAGATATAAAAACTGGGCTAGGCTAGACAGAACTTATATTTTACATGAACATGTGCATTTAATTAAAAGTTTTAGTATGCCTCCAATTACTATTTCAGATATCTGCCAATAATAAATAAAATAAAAATGCAAGGTAATTAAATAAGCATAAGACACTGGTGCTTTCCCACCTCTCTTGAAAAAAAGAAGAATTTAAGGAATAGGTTGTAGAAATTATTTGGGAGTTACTAGACAGGATAGAAAATTCTTCTGAAAATATAGCTAGGAAGTGGGATAAAATTAAAGTGGAGTTTAAAAATAAGGTGGAAATGAAAGAGATAGATGGTTAAGAAGTAACAAGAATAATTTAGAGAGACTGACAAAAGTTAAAGTATTGCAGAATAGGTGGAGTCTCACATAACAAGAAGAGGAGCAGTTACAGAATGCTAAACAGAAAATAAGGGATTACCTTGATAATATGCATGAGTTTAGAAAGATTGCTGTTAAGCACCTGTTTTTTTGATAATAACTCCAAAGCACAACATTTTTAGCACAGTGACTCAGGCCACAGAAAGTAGAAAGGGTTGTCACCAACCTTAAGGAACTTATAACAAGGAATATAAGAGATCCTGTAGAGGTACTAGAGATATTTAGGAAATGTTATTAAAATCTGTAAAAGGCAGAGAAATATGGCAATCAAGAAAAGGTACAAATGGAGCTGTTTATAGAAGAATTAAATATGCCAAGGTTAGAGGAAGATGGGGCTCAATTTCTAACAGTTAGGATAGAAGGGATGAGATAAAATTGGTAATGCATAACCAATCTACAGGAAAGTCCCCAGGAATAGATGATATTCCTGTGGACATTTGGAAGCTAAAAGGGAAAAAACTGATAAAGATCTGGAAGTATTTGTTTAACAGTATTTCAAGAGAAAGAGAAGGGCCGGCATCTTGAAAGAAAGTGGTGGTGGCTGTAATAACTAAAGAGAGTAAAGACCCATCAGAGTCAGCTTCATATAAAACCATTTCAATTCTAAGCCATGTTTATAAAGTGCTTATGTCTATAATGGCTAACAGAATGGCAAAGGTCATGCCAAAAGTTAATAGATATGAATTAATGTGGTTTTGTGGAAGGGAGGCAAACTTTTGACAACATTAAATAAAAAACAATAACTGCAGCCAAACTTACACAAACCAACAGCGTTTATTTAATAAAAAAAAAAAACTTAAGCGCTTTCACGATAGTTAATATCACTTCATCAGACACTAAATGCAACTACATTTCAACTTCAATAACAAGTCAGTTGATGGAGAGAATAAACATCAATTGAGCACTTAAAGATACGTAGGCAAAAATAGTGCTAAGCCACTAAAACTGTAAATTGGGAATAAAAACTAGCACTAAATCTGCATAAAAAGCATACTGCCAAGAAAGATGAAAAATCTAAAAACACATGATACTAGAGAATAACTACTAAAAAGTGGCTGTTCAAGTATAAAAATACACATACATTAGCCCAATCCTAATGTTTGAGGCGACATGACTTCAAAAAAGGTTTCAAAGACGTCATCCCATTTAAACCCAGAGGTTTCTTAGCATTCAATATGAGAATCCTTTTCTGCTCTTCACTTTCAGTGTGATTTTCAATGTCACCTCCCCGTATGTTGGAGTGTATGACTTGGATAACCAAAAATTTAAATGTGTGTGTATGGTCAGTCTGTCTCACGTGTTGAGCTAGGGCACTACTGTCTTTCTGATTAATGATATCCCTTCTATGCTCAAGGATCCTGTCCTTCAGAATTCTATTGGTTTTGCCCACGTAATAAACATGACAGATCTGGCAAAAAGAGAAATAAACCACATTGGTGGTACAACAGTCAGCATAACAGGTACCACTAATAGTAAATTGTTGTATAGGATGTATATATGTAGTGCCAGTATGAATGTATGAGCATGCAGAGCAGCGTCTACAGGGAAAAGTACCAATGCATGAAGAAAGAAATGCTCTATTAATAGTTGACATTCTATCGGCTGCAATGTGCCGAAAAACAGAATGTTGAACGCACAAGCACTTTTGCACCAGATAGTCGACTCCACTTATGTGAATGCACAACGGCATTTGCATAAGTGGAAATCGACAATCTGCATGAAGATCGTGGTACAGTGGGGAATGGAAATTCATCCACATCCGCATTATAGTGCGATCTCGGAGTTAGAATATATAAGTAGGGGTGGGGGGGGCGCAGTCCCCCACATGGGGGGGTGCAGTGTGTTTGAAATGGTTTACTATTGTTTATTCAAACAGAAAAACATTTTCTGTTCAAATAAACGAATGCTAATACCGAAAGTAAAAAAAAAAAAAACTTACACAATGTCGAACCAAATGCTTAAGGGATTTGACTCGACATTGTTGTTGAAACCACCACATGATAGCTGTATAGGAGCTAATGTAAATCAAACACCTATACAACTATCACATTTTTGCATTTAAAAGATGGCAAGAATTAAATTTGCGGTTTAGTTTTCAATACATACAACTGCTTTTGGATTACTTTATGCCTATAGAATATGATTTGAAAGATGACATTATTGCATTGGAGCAGAAAATCTCCACCACTTTCTCTATTGAGGTCACTAATGATAGAATGGATTGATTACAAGAAAACATATCTTCATATGATAATAGGCTAATGAACATTAAGTTGAAAAAATTGCATAGAGACAAGAAGGATTTTGAGAATAACCATGTATTCTCGTGACCCAGAGAACATATAAGATCTACGACCAATGGAGGTGCTGGCTCAATTATAGATCATTTGGCTGTTAATCCTAATACTTCAAATATTACGCTGACGTCAGCGCAACAACAGGAATCAGCAAACACGCGTGCTAAGCAAGTTGAGGTGAATCCAACTGAACATTTGGAGCAAGCCTCTACCAGCAATAGTTCTTTAACTACTGTAAATGACTCTAGTTCAAGTGACAAGAGTGTTATTTCCAAAGAGCAACAACCAGGGAACACTATTGTTGACAACGATAGCACTTTTTTAGTAAACAACAGCCAAACAGCTACAAGCCTTACATTGAAGCATCCACTGCCCATCAAGACTCGTTCCAGAAGCCTGACCAGATCAGGGAAAGTCCAGAGACACTGGAGTGCAGAACGGAACTTCCAACACAACAAATGGAGGAGATTCTAAACTCAGGTTTGGTATTTAATATTTCTTCGATTACACTTACAGAACAGACTAAACTTTTGAATAAAGGTCTTTCTTTCATTCCTGCTAGAAAGGCAGATCAAGCTGACATACTTAGAAACCTGAGATTATTAGGAAGAAGCTTATCTTTGAAAGACATTTTTTTCTAATACGGTGCCCATAATGATACTGCAGCTCAGTATAAAAGACCCAGTACTTTTACACCTAATATGCCTCCTGCTATTCAAACATTTGTGAACATATGTGAAACTGAATTTAGACAGTTGTTTACGCAAGGAACTAAATCCAGTTTCCATAATATGTCCCTTGATGAAGTTAGAGCACTGAATGAGTTAAAATATATGTGTGCTCTGTGGAAATTAAACAAGCAGACAAGGGAGGGGGCATTTTTTATTAGACAGAGACCTGTATCTGAGACAGATGTATGCATTGTTGCAGGATCCTGAGATGTACCAGTGTGTGTCTCTAAAACTGTTGTCAATGGAATTATGAAAAGAGTGTCTTTTCAAATATTTGATTTGTTGATGACAGCCGTGATAGATGAAAATCTGTTTAGATTTTTCAATACTGAGTCTCCATTAATCCCTAGGATATATGGTTTACCCAAGATTCACAAAGATGATAAGTTACCACCAATGAGACCTATAGTTTCTGGTGCAGGTTGGTGCACTGAACCACTATCTATTTTTGCTGAAGGTGAATTGCACAAATTGCTTGAAGATTGGCATACAATTCTTAAGGATACTAAAACTTTTATTGAAAGGCTATACAATAGAATGACAACTGTTGATTATGAATATATGTTTGTAACTATGGATATTGAATCTTTATTTAACTCTGTTCCGAATACGTGGGGTATAGAGAGAGTGAGAGATTTTGTAACCCTAAATAGATGTTTTGACAGTAATAAGATTCTACTTATTTGCACTCTATTAGAGATCATATTGGAGAATAATGTATTTGTCTTTGAAGATGAGTTTTACCTTCAAAAGACTGGCGCAGCTATGGGCACAGCTTGTGCCAACAGCTACGCCAATCTGGCATTAGTGTCCTGGGAACAGAGCTGTCTTCTATCTCAAAGGAATGAGTTTTTTGATAAGATTTTGTGGTACATCTGTTTTGTGGATGATATCTTTTTGCTTTGGAAGGGAGACAGCCATGAGTTAGAAAGGCTTGTTAGCTACATGCACACTACAACTAGTTTTTTAAACTTTACCTATCAGTACTCTACTACTGAATTGAACTTCTTAGATGTGTCAGTTAAAAAATCTACTTCGCATCAGCTGCATAGCAGCATTGTTAGGAAACCCACTAGAAAGAATGCTCTATTACACAAATATAGCATGCACTCCAGACATATACCCAAAAATGTTTTAAAGGGACAAGTCTATAGGGTGCTTAGGTTGCATAACAATGATGCAGAAGCACACAATGCCCTTGATGAGGTCCAACAAGAGTTCTTAGCCAGGGGCTACTCTAAGAAAGAGATTACTGCTACCATTGATTAAGCATGGTCACAGAGAGGTGATAGATGCAAATCCTACTTCAGTAATGGAGGACACACATCTGAGTCTATCCCTGATACGAATGATTTTAGAGTTGTCTTCCAATACTCCAGTGATATTAATGAATTTGTTTCTGTCATCAAAAAGCACTGGAATATTTTGCAGTAGTACCAGGACTACTTGGAGAAGCACCTTCTTTCTCTTTTAGAAACAACAAGTGTTTCAAACAGCACCTATGCAACAGAATGACTATTAATAGAGCATTTCTTTCTTCATGCATTGGTACTTTTCCGTGTAGACACTGCTCTGCATGCTCATACATTCATACTGGCACTACATATATACATCCCATACGACACTTTACCATTAGTGGTACCTGTTATGCTGACTGTCGTACCACTAATGTGGTTTATTTCTCTTTTTGCCAGATCTGTCATGTTTATTATGTGGGCAAAACCAATAGAATTCCGAAGGACAGGATCCTTGAGCATAGAAGGGATATCATTAATCAGAAAGACAGTAGTGCCCTAGCTCAACACGTGAAACAGACTGACCATACACACACATTTAAATTTTTGGTTATCCAAGTCATACACCCCAACATATGGGGAGGCGACATTGAAATTCACACTGAAAGTGAAGAGCAGAGACGGATTCTCATATTGAATGCTGAGAAACCTCCGGGTTTAAATGGAACAATGTCTTTGAAACCTTTTTTGAAGTCACATCCCCTCAAACATTAGGATGGGCTAATGTGTGTGTATTTATATCCTTGAAAAGACACTTTTAGTAGTTATTCTCTAGTATCATGTGTTTTTAGATTTTTCATCTTTCTTGGCAGTATGCTTTTTATGCAGATTTAGTGCTAGTTTTTATTCCCAATTTACAGTTTTAGTGGCTTAGCACTATTTTTGCATATGTATCTTTAAGTGCTCAGTTGATGTTTATTGTCTCCATCAGCTGACTTGTTATTGAAGTTGAAATGTAGTTGCATTTAGTGTCTGATGAAGAGATATTAACTATCATGAAAGCGCTTACTTTTTTTGTTTTATTAAATAAACGCTGTTGGTTTGTGTAAGTTTGGCTGCAGTTATTGTTTTTTATTTATATATATTTTTTCTGTGCCTTACTGTACCCTAAGCCGTTTTTTGTTCTTTTTTGACAACATTAACAGAACAATGATGATCCAGAGGGAAGCAGAATGTAAGAAAATACTATTGTTGTTGGTGGGTCTTGATGCAGAAAAAACATTTGATGGAGTAAGATGGGATTTTAGGAGTAAGGTAATGAAGTAATTTGCATTGCCTGATAAAATTATAAGGTTGATTAGGAGGATATATAAGGGATTGGAGGTGAAAATTAAAGTGGGTGGATTATTCTCTGATAATTTCTGTTTAAGCCGAGGAACCAGGCAGGGGTGTCATCTTTCTCCTTTTTATTTACATTAGATTTAGAACTATTGACAAAGAAAATAGGGGACTCAGACATCTAAGTATATAATTGGAATGAAGTCAAGAAAAGTTGGCTTTATTTGCAGATGATATTATTTTGTACCTGTAAAACCAGAAAATGACATTTCAGTGTTGTGGAACATTTTGAGACAGTTTAATTTCTTTTCATGATACAAAACGGATAAAGCTAAAACAAAGGCAATAACTGAAAACCATGTACCCACACACAAATTGGTTCAGCAAAAACCAATGTGGAGATGATAAAATGAAGTACTTAAGAGTATGGATAAAAAAAGATTCTGTTGTAGCAGCTGAGGATATGTGGGAAGAGAGTAATCAAAAGATAATACAAAAACTGAGAAATTGGAAGCTCTGTTTTATAGATATGGATAGCAAGATACAAGCAGTCAAATGTTTTTAGTCCCTTTAGTTTTATACACAGGTCAGGCATATTTTTTATCAACCAGAGTAGTTGTGAATAGCAGTTAATAAAGAGCTGAAGGATTTTATCTGGGAGGGGAAGATGGCAAGAGTCAAGTGGGATAAGCTGATTCTTCTAATAGAACAATGTGGTTTGATAATACTTGATTTGAAGGGAGTATTTCAGAGATACTCAATTAAGGTTCCCATATACAGCACAAGTAGAAACCTATAATTCAAAGTGGAAAGGGATAATGACAAAAGAGGATGGAAGCTCAAGAGAGAGACTGGGATTCTAAATGTAGATCCTTAAGGAGAATAACACTAACCATACAAAATATTATATTCATAAAGTAGCAGAAAGTATTCTAAGAATTAAGCCAACAATGGAATGGAGAAAGGAGATTCTGACAATAGGGATGACTGTAATTAGGGATACAAATAATAGGCTGGAATTTATTGGAGTAAACTGTCAAATGATTCCAAGTATTGGGAGTAAATAATTACAGAGGGAAAGGTAATTGAATGGGAAGACGACAATAATTTATTTGATCTGCATCTCTAATAGATTGCCTTCCCTATCAAGAATAGATATCAGAGTATATGCAAAGAGAAAGAAATAGTGGGATCCAAAGGGAAAGACCAGCACTGGCAAAGTTTTTAGTAGAATCTAGAACAGAAGCTGCTGATAAAAAAAGGAATAATTAATAGAGCATATAACATATTGTATGATTACTATAAGAATCAATCAGAGGAGGTTAGAAAGGATTTGGAAGAGAGTTTGCATAAGCAATTCACAAAGAAACAATGGGGATATATATATGTATGTCTCCCAAATATGCAAGAAAGTCTAGCAGATTTTGAATCTTTGCTTGGAAGTGTTTACGCAGGTATTTTTATACCTCAAGTAGTCTCCAAATAATTTTTCCTGGAGTAGGTAGCAAATGTTGGAGATGTCTTGAGGAAGAAAGAGGTAATTGGGAACATATTTTTTGGGAGTTGTCAATCATTCATCTCTAACACATATAACAAGAAGGCTGGGATTTTTACTTAGATCCTTTAATACATAGTAACACATCAGGATGGATAGCAGCATCATTAAATACAAATGAACTAGTTAACAGACAGACCTTACATACATACATACATGCTTAGATCTCAATGGCTTACTATAAAATGGCAGTAAGACTTGCACATGCTCAGTAGTTATACACTTGTGCAAGCCCTTGGATAGCTTCTTAAAGGTATATACACACATATTGATCTACATCCCCCCTCTTAAAAAGATTGACCTTTATACAAAACAATATCAGAGATAGACATGCATTAGTATATACATTGGAAACAAAATGCTTTCGATTCCACCTAAAAACTGCTCCTTCTGATTCCACAATGTATGTTCTTTGATCTGGACCAATATTCTTCATGTCACCAATCCGATCATAACCTTGGGACGTTTGCATCCTTACCACTTCTCCCTCTTGTAATGGCTTGAGCGGTTTACTGGTTTTATCATAGTAGGACTTTGGGCTAAGTGCTTTTTCAACAGATTGTCTTTCACTGTTCTGTTGTTCTTGACACATGGAACCAACAATTGACTACTGACTGGTAATGCGGTTCTGGTTTGTCTCAACAGAAGTCTCGGAGCAGGTGAACCAAGATGTTTATCACTAGGAATATTTCTGAGATTCAAGAGATTCAGGAAAACATCATTATTATCTCATTTTGATTTCTCAAGTAACTGTTTTACACTTTGAACTGCAAGTTCTCCCAAACCTTTTGACTATGAGTACTCTGGGCTACTTGTGACATGAGTAAAGTTTCATTCTTCAGCAAATCTTTTGAACTGTTGGCTTGTAAACTGCATGCCAATGTCAGAAATAACTTTGTGTGGACTCATACATGGTAGTCTGAGAATCTGGTTAAGCTGAAGTGGTTTCTTCTGTTGATGTGGTTTTGTACTGTTACATACTGAACAAGATAAAAGTGCTCTCTCAATGTCTTGTGACATAGAAGGCCAAATTACTAGTCCTCTCGCCCTTCTTTTGGTAGAGTCGGTTCCTGGGTGACCATGATGGAAAATAGTAATGTACTCTGGTTGCAAAGACTTTGGAACAATCACTTTTGAACCTTTCATAATGATATCTTTATCTGACAAAATCTCATGTCTGTATGGAAAATAATGTTGCATTTCTTGAGGTAAACTAGATTGCTCTGACAGCCATCCTTGATTGATAAAGTGGTTGAGACTTTGTAAAACTGGATCTATGGCTGTGTGATCTCTCAGCTCATTATGATGTCTGGAAGAAAAATTTCTCAATTCCATAACTTCAAAAATCAAGACTTTCATTCTCGTACTGTTCTGTGGTGTTTCTGGGTGATCTGGATAATGTATTAGCAAGATAAAGTTTGCCTTTCTTGTAGACAGGACTGAAATTGTACTTTTGCAATCTCAACCTCATACGTTGCAGTCAGGCTGGAGCTGAATGCATAGGCTTTCTGAAGATAGTGACTAGTGTTTGGCGATCTGTTTCAGTCTGGATAGGTCTACCATAAACATAATTATGGAACTTTGAACATGCAAACACAATTGCCAAAAGCTCTTTCTCTGTCTGGGCATTCTGCATCTTAGTTTGGGTAAGAGTTCTTGATGCATAGGCAATAGGTTGATCCTCCTGTAGAATAACTGCACCTAAACCAAATTTTGAAGCATCACAGGAAAGTGTTACTGGCTTATGAACATCAGAGTATCTGAGTGTTGGTGGACTAGCAATTCTTTGTTTCAGGGCTTCAACTGTTCTTTGGTGTTGCTCTAACCAAGACCAGGATATACCTTTACATGTCAGCTCTCTGAGTGATGCTGATAGTTGGCCTAAGTAGTTGACCATACCAGGAAAACATTGCGGGGTTTGATCATTGTCTAGTGCTGGTATCTCGAGAATGGCTGTTTGTTTTGAAGGGTCTGGTTTTAGGCCTGTACTCATAAATAAATGACCAGCATAAGTAACATCTTGTACCTTGAATGTGCATTTCTGTGCATTGAGCTTAAGATTCACTTGACATGTCCTTTCTAGAATTTTCTGAGGTTTCTGTCATGTTTTACTTCATCCTACTAGTATATCATCTACTATAATAGCACAAGGATATCCTGAAAAAATTTACTCCATTGTACATTGAAAAACTTCACTTGCAAAATTTATCCTAAATGGCATTCAAAAAAATCTGTACCTGCCAAATGGAGTACTGAATGTAGTGAGCAATGATGATTTCTTGTCAAGCTGAATTTGCCAAAATGAATTCTTTGTATCTAAGACAGAAAAAATAGTGGCATTCAGCATAAAGGCTGAGACTACGACTGTGCACATAGGACGATGAGGTCTTTTTAACACTTTGTTCAGATCTCATGGGTCTCTGCATATTGTAATGTCATCCGAGCTTTTCGTATGAGCTATCACCATGAAAAATACCCATTCAGCAGGAGTTTCAACTGGACAAATAACAAATCGCACCATTTTATCTAACTCAGCTTTGACTTTGTTCTGCATGGCTATTGGAACTTTACATGCTGGCCTGATAACTGGACTGACCTCTGGGTCTAACTTCATAGAGTACACAACAGGAAGCTTGCTTGGTTTGTCTTAGAAAATATTAGCATAGGCAGAAAAAATGTACTGGGCAAAAATAGAGTAGTGGTCTTTTAAGCTAACTTGGTGGACTTCCTTATTAAATGAAAGCAGTCCTATTTTCAAACTGTCTCTGAGCCCTAATAATGACTGGACGTGCCCCTTGACCACATAAAATAACAAGTTGTAGCTTCTTTCAGCAGAATAACATGAAAGCACGTCTGAGCCTTCACTTTGAATTTCTTCACCTCTGTAAGCAACAATCTCCGCACACCTTGCCAAATTAAGCCTTTTACATACTCTGGCAAATGTTTCTGTTGACATAACATTGCACTTAGAACCTGTATCAACTTTGAGCTTTATGGGTTTGCCATTTATCCGAACAGTGCAAAATACTTCACTCTTTGCCCTTAAATATACTGCATTGACTGTTTCATGAAGCACTGACACACCATCAACATAAAAAAGTAGGCTTGCCACTGTCAAACTGATCAACTTGTTTCTTAAAATGTTCCCTTTTAATAAAAGAATGTGGGCCTTTTTATTTACAAAATCTTTTGCAATGATTCCATTTATTACATTTGTGGCATTCTTGACCAAACGCTACACATTTCTCCCTTTTAGCTTCATGGCTTCCACCACAGTTATGACTGTTGGCAATGAAAGTGGGGGCCCATGCTTTGAGTTTGCTGACTCACACTTATGTTTCACTGAGACTGTGCAAACTCTGAAATTTGCTGGAAAGTTCTGGGGTTTACCAGTGAGTGCTGCAGGGGTTACAGCTGCCATGTACTTGGGCCTGTTTCTTTTAATAATGTGCTGTATACTATCAACATGAGCTTTATCACTGTGCCTTCTAGAGCTGCTCTCATTTGTAAGCATATTTGTGTGCTTTCCTGTGAGCGCATATATCTGACAAACCTCAATGGCCTTATTCAAAGTTAAATCACTGTCATGAAGCAAAATCTTTCTCACAGCATCATCTTTTATACCACACACAAATATGTCCTTTATCAACTCATCCCTTAGGTCACCAAATCTGCAAGTTTTAGCTTTATTTCTCAGGTCAGTTATATATGCTGTAAAAGTTTCACCAGGCTTTTAGAACCCTTGTATAAAATAAGTGCCTTTCCATTGTAACATTTGTCTGGAGGTTACACATTTCTCTAAATTTATGTTTTAAACACTCTGGGTCCTGTACAACAATATAACATTTTTTCCCCTGTCCAGTATAGATAGCAGGTACATACAAAAATGAGTGTTCACTTTCTATGGCTTCTGACCCAGCTAAATTAAGCAGAATAAATGCCTTTGCACGGTCATCTTTAACAGAAAATGCAGCCTGAATGAAAATGTCATACTCTTGCACAAACACTGTCTAGTTCTCAGCAATATTACTGTCAAACACAAGTACACTGGGTTTTCAAAATTCATCTGCCATGCCCACAAAGTATACACAAACACATTGAAAATATGGCCCCTGCAATTATGTATGAACAAACAGTTTTGTGAGCTTGTAATAACATTCAAATGCACAATAAACTCTGAAAAACTGTACATAATGAAATATGTCCTGTAATGGGTGTACTCTGTGAAATATGCCTTGTAACGGCTGTACTTGGTGAAATATGCCTTGTAATGGCTGTACTTTGAGAAATAGCTTTACTGTAACACTGAACAAACATGCAAACACTTTGTACATTTCTAATAACTCGAATTTCTTTGCTTAATATGAAATACATATGCTTTGCAAAAATGTGGTTGTTTCCGTTTACTTTATTCATTTTATGCAATTCGGACTTCATTTCAAACATTTTCCATAGTAATTCAAATATTTTTATCAATATCATACATATCTGTTTATGAGAAAATTATTTAGAGGATTGTGTATGTCTCGTTTCATATTATGCAAAAAGAAATAGTGCTGAACAAGTTTTAATACCTGAAATTCATTTCTGACCTGTTTTGCAAAATTTTGCATATTTAGGAATGATCCACTCCTGTATATTCCACCAGCTCCTAGCAAGTACCTTAAGTCATTTTACCCAGGCCGCCTTTGAGTTCATGCCCCTTGGATATGCCGGTTCTGATTCCTTGTCCTTTAGATGTATATCAGAGCAAAGCACTATAAAGTATCAAAAAGTATGAAAAGTTATTCATTAAAATTTCGTAAAGCATCAAGCAATCTAAAAAGCTATTTCTCAAAGTGCAATAAAGCATCGAGAAGCCAGAGAAGTTTATTTCACAAAGTCCAGTTATTTGAAAGCACTACAAGGTTGTTTATTCGCACAATTCCAGTAAGCTCAAAGAGAGAAAATACAAGTCCAAAGTAAAAAAGCATTGAACAAATTGCGTTTATGTCAATTACTTATACACGTGTGTGTGTTTGTGTGTACATTTGTACGGATTTGCAAGACCCTTCAATGGTATGTGTTAATATGGCAGATGGATTTCGAAAACCTCAACCACTTGCATTTGATCAGAATATTGAAGAGAACTGGAGAATATCTGAACAAGAGTACAATATTTTCATACAAGCAGTTTATGCAGATAGAGATGCACGCATCAGGGCATTCATTTTGTTAAATCTAGCAGGATCTGAGGCCATAGAAAGAGAACATTCATTTGTATATGCACCAGCAGTGAATGAAGGTGAAAGTGCAGATCCCCATATTGTTGTGCATGCTTTATAAAGGGAAGACCCCGAGTGTTTGAAGAGCAAGTTCAGAGAAATGTGCAGTCCCCAGATGAACATTACATTAGAGAGGCATTTGTTTTACACAAGAGATCAGAAACCAGGGTAAACATTTGCAGCTTATATACTGTAACTGATTTGAGGAACAAAGCTAAACTGTGTCAGTTTGATGATTTGAAAGATGACCTGATAAAGGACAGACGTGAATGATATTAATACTTCTGCAGTGAAAAAGATTTTGCTTTGTGACAGTGATTTGACATTAAGTAAAGCAATGAAGATTTGTCAGATCCATGAGGTGACAGAAAGGCATACAAGTATGCTTACAAGTGACAAATTACATGATCTGTTTCTCAAAGAGGGAGGATGTAGATCAGAGTATAATGTGTCTGTGTGCTATGTCTTTAAGAAGCATGAGAGGCTGTGCGTGCACGTATAAATTCCAGACATGTGCAATCCCTAGTGCCATTTTGTAGAAGCAGCCAGTGAGTGAGCATGTATGATTGCAATAGTTAGTTTCTATACAAGTTACTTAAGTTATAGTCAATAAGCTTTTATAATGATGTGTTTGTATAGAATAAAGCTGCTAAAACAGAACCCATGAAGATTTGTTTATTTGTGTACCAACACGAAAGTAACATTTAGACATGTTTTACCATGTCCTTTTAGATATGCCTCTTCTGACACCATGTTGCTCATTCATCTCTAACACATATAACAAGAAGGCAGGTGTTTTCATTTAGATGCTTTAATACATATAAACACATCAGGATGGATAGCAGCATCATTAAATATGAATGAACTAGTTAACAGACAGACCTTACATACATACATGCTTACATCTCAACGACTTACTACAAAATGGCAGTCAGACCTGCACGTGCTCAGTATTTATACACTTGTGCAAACCCTTGGATAGCTTCTTAAAGGTATACACACATATTGATCTACAGGAGTGTAATGAATTGGCATACTTTAAAAAATTCTTGCAGATTACTCTATTAGAAATACTGGGTAAGTGAATTGGTATAACTTAGGAATTTTATTTTTAACTATGATAATTGCCTAGATATAGTAAGGCCTTGCTGAGTCTAATTATGGTGGCTGTCAAAAAAGCAATTACTAGAAAATGGAAATCAAAGTCTAAACCAACTGTGCAAGAAGTAGTGAATACAGTAACAGAGATAAAACAACTGGAAATATTTTTTTTGGAAAAGGATAGGAGCAAATTACATAGAAAAAATGGGACTTGTGGGAACAGTATATGCAGAATAACATTTTGGAGGAGGAATGGGGTTTAAAAGAAGGCAGGATTTGAATGTGCCATGTAATGTTTAACAATGACTGGATAGACTACAAGTGATATATAATATCTGAAACTAAAAATATATTAATATGGTTTGTTTTCATTTATATAAATGTACAATTGCCTATGCCATAAGTAATAATTTAATAAAGATGTTTATTATTTAAAAAAATTGTTTTACTTACAGTTATTTTTTCCCTTTCCTTTTAGTGTCCTTCCAGACATTAATGACATGGACTGAAGTATATGCTTTTCAGTCCCCCACACATTTAACAAAATCAAGAAAAGTCCAAACTTTCCAATTTTTCTTATACAGCCATATGCGATTAATGTTTTATGATCTCATATTTATTCACTAATTTCAGTGTTGCTGGTCTTCTTCCTGTTAATCTGCATCACCCAACCCCAGACATTGGTTCAAGTCCAAGGTACTCTTGATTCTTCTGGTCAGCTCCTGTGCTTTTTTCTGTCTCTCAAGCATTTTCCTTTGGATCATTGGAAAAGGATTCACTGGCAAATTTTGTCTATGAGCTTTATTATCAAAAGAATGACAAGAGTAGTTTCCTTCTGTTTTATGGCTCACTTTTTTATTTCCTCCTTAACCTGTTCTGCATTAAAAGCGACTTTGATTCTCCAAGAAAAATATTCTGAAGACAGCTGGATACAGCAGCTTGAATCTTACACCTGCCTCTCAAGATTTTCTGATTGCTGGGATAAATTTGCTTCTCTTCAGCTTGGCGTACAGTGAATAATCATTTTCTACAAATACTCTACTATATGCATTTTTTTATAATTTGCCGTCTGTCACAATTTTGTCAGAATCAACTCTTTTTGCTGGTATGATTGCATCTTTACTAATACAGGTCTTGGCTGCTTTCTCATGACTAGCTTTGGAGCATACACAGTATGTGCCCTTTCAGTTAATGAATCCTGTTGTGGAATACCAGTCTAATTACTTATTTGTGCTTTCATAAAATTAATAATGTCTGTTCCTTGTAGTTTCTCTGACATAGCAGAAAATCTCAGTTTTTTCCCAGCATGCTCTGCCCACTACCAATTTTGAAACAGCTCTTGAGCATTCTCATACTCAGCCAGCCTTTTTTTCATTTTCCTCTGATTTTTGCAGTTTTATCAGCTCATCAAAATAGCTGTTTAAAGCTTCTTCCATTTTTCTAGCCTTTTATTATTTGAGTTGATTTACTCCTTCGGTGTTTAATTTATTTTAATCATCTCTGAGCTCATTTGATTTATTTTTTCCTATAGATTACTGGAAGCCATCTCTTGTGCCAGTGCTGGAGCTTGAACTGCTTTTTGCTGAACGGCTGCAGGATTATTTCCAGTCAAAGTTTTCTTTTCTGCTTTTCTAGTGGATTTTTCATTCAGGCTCAGTAAGTTTTTTCTTTGCTGCCATCCAGGCAGTGTGCTTATTAGCCAGTAACTGAATTTTCTAAAACTGGCAGAGTTACTGGCCCCTATCTCCCAGTTTCTTTTTTCACACTGGGAGAGCTGAAATTAAGCTGTTGATCTATGTGCAGCCATCTTGTAAGTCTCATTGCACAAGAATGTTAACATGTGTTATACAGGCAAAGTATACACATGTTAAATTATAGGATATACACGCTATAGTGGTTGTCTCTGAATAAGTAGGCTGCATGATATAGGTAGTCACCACTAGAGCCATTCATATGATAACAACATAGAATTCCTAAATGCAATGGGTAATGTCAATTCATGTCAGTAATGCTGGTAATGTGACAGGCTATGGATATTTACCCAACAGAGGAATATATTAAAGTGGTAAAATAAAACACTGTATCATATGGCACACAATTAATCATTAAGCATCACACACAAAAGCATAGTGCCAATGAGACCTCCTGACACAACAATGTCATTATTAGAGCATATACATAGATATGCCATGTATGTAAACAGGTTTATCAAAACCAAAACATGACTAGGTTTATGCAAAATATGCACATATACCAACCATTTGAAAGTAGCCTCAGGAATATGGCACTACATTGTTATTTGTGCAATGTTAAGGAATGTAAAAAGTGTAATACTTCACAGCTGCTAATGACATAAACTGATCATATATGCATGTGAACACTGCCAGTAAGACTAGTGCATCACACTGGCAGAATGCAGCCTGTGGCAGACATATCTGTCACAGAAAAGGGCAGACTATATCTGCAGTAACCTTGTTGCAGTGTACTTCATGCAGAAGAGGCAAGTCACATACAGAGTGCAGGTATAAATGTCCTGCCATCTGTAACATTGTCTGCAGGTATGTCAGCATCTGATGAGAATGTGACAACTTTTTGATAATGGCAGTGTCATATTATAACAATTGTCATATGTCAGTAACAATTTGTAACCCCAAACAAAATGAATTGTAAAATATGCTTCACAAGGTACATCCTACAAGCATGACTGCAGTATGGGAGTCTAGCCCAAATGTGTGCCTAATAATGCAAACAAGCCAAATACATACACACCATGGTGGCAGCTTTACGTGTATGGATCACACAGACTTTCCTGAGGGCCCTTCCTGATGGGGTCATACTTCCCAAATGATCTCATGTGCAATCTCTCAGAAGGAGTTACACATGGCCCATGCCATCTCCTGGAAAAAATTCTCCATCGTGTTTTCTTGGTATGGAACACATTGGTGATGACATCACATATGTGGTCCCTGAAGTCATCTGGGTGTCATGATGGAGGACATCATTGATATTAGTCTGCTAGTAGGATGGTGCATGCTGGCCCTGGTTGCTCATTATCATCATCATCATCATCCTGGTGTCCAGTCTAGTCCTTGCAGACAACTGAGCAGGAAGAGGTTGTGCAATTCATCATCTTTGTTACTGGATTGGTGGATTGACAAGGATGTCATGCTCTGTAACATATCAATAATTATATATCCTTACTTATTCCTGAAAGAGCCTCAACATTAAAAGAAAAACAGCAATACAGTAACCAAGTGTAATGTAAGTGATGTGCTAGTCACTTGACAGTTACTCAATCAGTTATGTGTCTGTGCAAATCTGCAATAGACCAAACACTTACACTGTATAACAAATCTGTTGTGCAAGTCATATTGCACTGGGCAACACAGGATGGTTCAATGTCATATTTAATGTATTCACAGAATGAGCTGAAAATGACAAACAATATACCTATACACTTTTGTATAAACACACATCATGTAAGTCACATGCTAGTGTACTTACTGCAGATATAAAAGTTAGTTATGATAGCATGCCATTAACTTTTGAAATGTAACAGATCAGAGGTACCAAACGTCTGCTTACATGACAGAGAAGCATGTAAAATAGACTAAAAAAGAGGAAGCACTCGCACGGGCATATCCTAAACTATTGGTATCTAATCCACATGGTAAGGAGTATCATAGGCCAAGGTATAACTACTTCAAAAACAAATATATGCACCTGTCGATATTTATGCAATCATAAAATAATAATGACAGCTGTAGCTGGGAATGAGTATATTAACAGTACATGTCAACATAATGCAGCAGAATTAGAGTATATCAAATGTTCAATTGACAACAGCAACATAGTTTGGTGTAGAGATCACTTACGTATTGTTATGGTCATGGAAGGACATAATGCAGGTGGAAATGGCATAGCAATGGATAATAAGGAAAATGTCCAAATGCAGAAAAAACATATGTTTATGCATCACATGCTGAAGTGACAAGGTATGAAGCAATGACACCATCGCTTCACAAAAATATTAATAACCTATAAAATCACAGCAATGCCTGTGTGAGCCTAAGAACATGCAAAAACACTGTACACAAGTAACAATACTTACAAAATATCATGAGACATCAGAATGATAATTATTGACGCAACTGCATGTTTGTCAATAACAACCTACCCAATGTCTGTAAAATAGACATACAGAGTAGTATCACATGAGTAGATCATAAATATAACACTATGATTTTTGTCATGTCACTCTGTACATGTTTTTAGAAGCAGTAGTGGTATAAACTGGCATAATCTCACTACCATGACTACCACACAGATATATGTTGAGGTGTGATTATAACAGTAACACACAATCAAATCATGTAATATATTGAGTGTGTACCACATGTAGAGATAACATTCGTCAGTTATGTGATATATATATAGACTATCACCATTTCTACATATTCAATTCTAGAATTGAAACTCAGATGCAGATGAGTTGTGCAGTGCATAATCAGTAACAGATAACATCACAAGATACTTGCATCCAAAATGGAAATAAATGTAAAGGTCACGTCTATACATTTTGCTATATCAAATAGCAGCATGGTCTTGCATGCATACTGCATTTATATAAAAGATATGTAAACCTGTTCTTGTCAAGTTGTATGTGTGTCAATGGACCCAGAAACAGCATTTAACAGAGTAGCATCTCCTTTTATATTGCTTTTAGATGTGCCATTAAGTTCGGCGTGAGTGTGCCTCTAAGTAGACCAGTTAGAATACATATTTAAGTACATAGTAAGGAGTACAATAGCTTAAATAAAAAAAAAAATCACCATGGTGATTGAAGTATGAACCAGTAGAGTGTCATTATTTTTGTAGGATAGTGTTTCAAGAGACCTCTGCACCTACATATAGGTGTGAACAGAATGGAACTCAAACAATACACAGCATTACACCCCTGATGATATCACTGAGAATTTGAGACAGCAGCACCCATTCAGCAATTGAATAGGCAAATCATACACACCATTTAATATGCAGAAAACTACTTCTACACCTACAAGTTGCTCACTGTTTGTTGTCAACACAGCTGATGCAGTATTTATTTATTTCAGTGGATGTCTGGGCAGAACAGCTCCAAGGTATTAAATTTAATGCAATCAATATTTACATTAACAAATTTTGAAATGCAGTTTCAGTGACTACATAGCATAGTATAATAAAATTTGTATTGATATTTATAAACATTAATATACAAGCATTGTATTGAGAATTTACAGATAGAAGAGTGTGTCTAAGTTAGGTAGGAGTAATTTACGAAGCATATTAGAATGAGGTATTAGAGGGGATAAGCAAGTTTAAGTATTAATGGAGAAGTAGCAATGGAATGGTAATTTGGTGGTGCTAATTAGAAGTAGGTGGAGTAGTTTAAGTACTGCAATGAAATGGGGTATTAGAAGGGGATAAGAAGGTTAAGTGATTTAGTGCTTTAAAGGGAGGTATAAGAAGCTGATGAAGGATGTTAGGTGAAGCTGTGCCCCAGATCAGGAGCAAGAACAAAGCCAGGAGCCAGAGAGGAAGTCTTTTAGTAATGGTTTGAAAAGATTAAGTTGTGAGATAGACCTGATTAATACAGGAATTTTATTCCAAGTTCTCTTATTGGAATAGAGACTGACCCAAGCAGCCCTTTGTGGCTTGTAAATGGTAGGCAGTTTATCATTTGACCAAAGAGGATGGTTTGGTAGGTAGAATTGGAGTATGGGGCTAATTGCTGGGCAGGTAAATCAGGTATAGATGGTTTTGTGGGTTAAGATGAGCTGGGTATAAGCTAGGTGGTGAAGAAATTTGAGCCAGTTAAGTGTTTTAGTACTAAACAGTAGTGGGTCTGGTAAGTTATTTTTTGCAAACAAATCTTGCAACTTTGTTGTAGCGTTTTTCCAGTTTAGAACGAAGTAAGGTTTGTAGGTTGGTCATGTTTGGGGCTACCTGTAGGAGACAATGTAAGAGGGAGCTAGTACTACCTTGGCAGAGTCTGTAAAGAATTTATTTACCCTATGAAGTATAACTAGTATTTGGTGGGTTTTCTAGACCCTGTTCTGGAGATGTAAATCAAATTTAAGATTGTCATTGATTGCCATGCCAAGTAGTTTTGTGTGTGAGGTAACTTCAATCATGATATTATTTAAGGAAGACATTTTAAAGCAGATTTTCTATGGAAATGGAATTTTGGAGAAAAGTGTCATAGTCGCAGGTGATTATCCTGTAGCCAACTTTCAACAAAGTTAAAGGCTTCTTGAATAATTCTCTGAAGATGTATTAGATTATCTGAAGTGTGTGTTAGGGTAGAATTGTCAGTGTATTATACAAGGGAAGCTTGTTTGAGGGTTTATGTGGATTGTTAGTGAATATATTGGGGAGCAGAGGGCTGAGAATGGAGCCCTGTGGCACATCAGTATTGAAAGGGAGGAAGGGAGAAAAGGTGGAGAGCCAATTAACAGACTGGATTTTATTGGTTAAGTAGCTGTTAAACCATTGTAGTGTGGGTTGTGATAGCCCTAGGAAAGACACTTGACAGAGTAGGTTTTGGTAAGAAACTAGATTAAAAGCTTTAATTAGATCAAGGAGTACAGAGGAAATGGCTTTGTTTTTGTCGCTGACTTTGTTAATAGTATCTGTGAATATTAATAAGGCTATGGTAGTGCTAACGGCAGGTCTAATACTGAGCTAAGTGGGGGTCAGGAGCTTTTCCTGAATGCTGTATTCAAATAATTGTTCATGAATGCACTTCTCCAGAAGTTTTGACAAAGGGGATAATATGGCAATATGTCTGAAACTGGTTATATCAGATGACGTTCCTCTGTTATGAAGGGGGTGATGAAGAATTTTTTCCATAGAGAATGAATGTATGATTTCCTAACAAATCTACTTATTAGGACAGACACAGGATAGACTGCAGAAATGGCAGTTAACTTGAGGTATTCTGCTGGGAGATTATCTGCTGAAGGTAAGCAGGGTTTCAGTTTAAGTAGTAGCAATTTGATGTAGGAGGTCTGGATATATTTTAAGGTGAAACGGGGTGTTTCCTGTCTGAGGAGAGGGCATGTCAGGATTGTTAGGTGAAAACTCTAGTAAGGGCTTTAATACATTCTACAAAATGCATAATAAATTGAGAAGCTATTTTAGGAGTGTTATATGGAGAGAAATTAGAAATAGTGGCTGTTGTAGAATGGAGCATATTAATAGAAGACTTGATTTTTAGGTGCTTAGAACTTAGTGAGGTGTTTCTGTAGTGAATTTTCTTGTCTGCATTAATTCATCTTTTAATACAGTTACATAATTCTTACAAAGCATTGACAAGATATAGAGATATACAGGTACTTACTACAAACCTAACAAACTCATGTAACTTATATGCAAGACAAAGATAGTGCTCATATGTCCACGTATAACAAAGCTGACTGTCAGTTTTGATTGTGTCAATGAACAGTCTATAACCTCAAAATAAGCTAGTAACATTGGAAGGGGTTGTACATATGCAGTTGTCACAAAGACAAATGCTTAGTCAAAGATATACATAATCCATTTATAGTTACAATATATACCTTGCAGATGCATGATGGAAATCTGGCCTTCTAATTTGCATGCATGCTATCTGAATAACATTCTCATCCACAAAATGGACACATTCTAATGGTCCTACTATGCAGACATAAGGCTGAAGATAATAAGATATACCTCTCTCTCTCCCTTTGCTGCTGCCTGTGCTTTCACTCAATACACAGAGCTCTTTTATGGGCACAGTCCTCAGCACTAGCAGGAATAAAATGCAAAGAAAGGTTAAGTTTCCATATTGATTTTGCATTATGAGGTTTAACAACGTTTAACATTACGATAAGTCATTTCAGACTTTACTCTTAGTAATCATGTTATCCAGCAGGGTCATACAATTTTAGTTCACAGCATAGAAGGAAATTTATATTGTAGTGCAACACACTAGAAGAACTGACTAAAGGCAACCGGAAACTGGATTTAAACCTATAGCATTTACCTATGTTCATGCTAAAGTCCAGAATCCTACCTACCTAGCTATTTAATCTTTGCTCTGTGTGTGGAACTTCATGGAAATATAATAACAGTGATCTATGACTATGCAGTTGAAACATGACAAGCAATATGTGCCTCTCTACACATTAATAAGGATAACTGAAGTGAATTCTGGATAATGTGAGAAAGTCCCATTATATCATCCTAAGTAGTACATTGTCTGCACTGGGCACATATTTCAAATTAATTAAAAAAATGTTGTGCTATATTCACAATCATGTTATCGTGTTAAGGGAAAATGGCTTCATAATCATAGCATATATCCACCAGTAATAACTGCAATGTGTATATACTGTCATATAGCATACAGCATACAGCACATACAGGACAACTGATGTTTAACTGGATAATAGTATGCACACTCATAACAATAACACACTCAGCAATAGCAATGCAACTTATATGTAGAATTTGTAACAATTATTAGTTTTGGACTACTGAACAAATAGACTGTGTACATCAAATATAAACATAACACTATTATAGTAAGTGTGGACTGGGACAAAACATAACAATCAAAACAATAAGGGGATAATGTAAGCCTACAATGAAAATAAAAATAACAAAGTAGCAAGCGAAGAAAGAAGCCTATCCCACTAGCAAACACATTGCTGAGCATTATAAGACATACATGTCTGATGTGGGATTCAAACCCATAAAAACAAGGCAATGCAGACTACAGTCATTTAAATCACCTTTCATACTAACCCCTCAAATATGCCACTGTCAGTAGATCACATGGCCAGATTTTCTGTACATGAAGTGTGACTACAACATACACAAATGGAATGCAAATTTTACTGAAATGTTCCCAAAGTGTCTTTGCTCAACAAAGTATCAATGATATTGGCTGATAATCATTAAATATGTAATGCTGAGGCCACAAATGGCCCTCAGACATCATTTTCTGTGCTGAAATATGCATGACCATCTGCTGTTAGTCAATGTAAATGGAATGGAACTATCTAGAATTACTGCAGATATCACAGGAATACAGTTATCTGTAGAATTAAATAGTTTTTGCAATACAAAACAGACATTACCCAAATAGGTTACAAGTAGCTCACATGTATGCCTTTGTATAAAGGAAGTCCACAATAGCAACTAAAAGACAACAGTAGGATTCAAACCCTAATCAGTTATTTTTGCAGTTGAGACAAGCCAAAACTGTTAAACCAACAGCTATGCCACAGTGTAGGATTTACATCCTCACATTTGAAGTATATTCAGTCTGATAACTACACTCAGTCATATCAAATACATGGTGACCTGCATTAATGTTAATATTCTCTGCTTCACCAAATAAGTATTGCATGTGGACACATATTAATGAACACCTACAACAAAGCTCATAAAAGCAAAATATTATCATCATTGCAATGGAATAACACATCCTTCAGTATTAAGAAAGTATTTTGTAATGGACCTTCTCAAAGAATTGTGAATAATGGCAAAATGTGTAGTCATCTGTGGCCAGGTCACTGTAGGCATTATTGCACTCTTAGAAGGAAAACACTGTAAAGATAACTTGCTGAGAGTCAGTAAACATCCTTGTAACATATCAATATGAATTTAAGAAAAATCACTATATTTTAGCACTTTTTTTGTATATCAAAGAATTAGTGGGAGTCAAATCTATGTATAATCTGCCTCCATCTATATTACTATATTGCTCAGCAAGCGGAACTAATGCATATCACAGCATTTGTCATGGCTGAAAATCATCTCTGAATGACCAGCAGTTTAATCGGGGTCTACAGACTACTTGCTTTCCTGCATGATACCTGATGTTACTTAACATATCCTGCACACCTTCATGCTTGCCTAAGCTAGTTTATGGATGCCGACAGTATGTGCAGTTAAACATCCCTCATTTTTTAATATCACATTTTAATTCCATTAGGTGTTCTCTAGTCATATTGATATATGTATTGCATATGGAATAGCAATGAACCATAGTTCGTATAACAACAACATATGTTGTCAGGAATTGCTAATAGTAAATTACTTGAGTTAGACAGTGGATTTTAGCACTTACTGTAGGCATCCTGGGGCTGGGCTGTAGTCTAAGTGGCCCTGTCTTGCAAGTCATCCCAGTCCCTATAGTGAAGGTCATCATATCAGTGGTGGTCCTGCATGCCTGTCGTGAGCATTCTGTTTGTGCTTAAAGCTCCCTCACAATCCAGTTCCAAATGTTAATCTATGAGAAGTTCCTCAGTCATTCACTCCTCGTCCTCTCATGTGCAGTGCAGTGCAGATGGCTAACATCAGCAGGGACTCATCATCAGTCCAGTCGGTGCCTGAATACACCACAGCTTCCTCTCAGTCAACATCCTCTGTATGATAGAAGCTTCTAGAAAACTGCCTTCCAAAAATGCTCATTAAGGTCTGACTCAGTTGTCAGGTACCAGTGGTATAATAAGAATATGTATTAATATCACACTTTAAAAGTGGAACATATGGGGTAGTAGCAGACTGTTGGAGGGCATCAGGTACATGTTACGGATGTTCCCATTTATTGATACCTATTGGGCATTTGCTCTGAGCATTGTACACTTACACCAAGCTATTAGTTAATGAGAAAAATTCAAGAACTTAAGTGGATGATTGGATTCCAAAAATTGTATGCTGATGAACCTAATTAATTATGCATGGCATAAATGGTACGCAAAAAGTGTGTATCTCACTGTGAGGTATAGCTACATGAATGCTATCTTCTCAAAGGTAAGCTGTCACCTGCTTTCACTGATGCTGTGGAAGACTCTGCTCATTTTCACTCTTCCTATGTGCATAGTGTTCTGTGTGAAGTCGCTAAAGCATATTTCATACATATTTTATGTCAAATTCTTTGCATTACAATATGTCAGTGACTTAAAGGTTTGGGATAGACCTTCCCAATATGCATGCATATGGGTACATGTCCATCACTATAATGGAGGTTTTTCCAATATGCATTAGTATGGCTGCAAGCAAACAGCCCTGGTGAACTTTGGATATGGACATAATTCACTCATATCTGTAGGTAATGCAGATTACTAAAACAAAAAAGAGAAAAAAAAGAAAAAGAAAGAGAAAGAAAAACCCAAACTGCAAACTCAATTTATTGAAGCTATTAAGTGCTTTTGTCTTATAGGTATATTAAGACTTCATCAGAACAAACAAATCACGCTATTCCACCCATATTTATACATGTGCATAATTGCTCATATAATCTCCTTAATTAGATGGCAATTAATAAAAAAATGCAACAAAAAACTGTTTTAAAACCAAATAACCTAACTTGAACAATAAAAATATTACACCAAATATTAACGAGACAATAGGTTGTAACAGTCATGACCTAAAACCTACAAATTAAATAGTTAACATAAAAAACTCATATTCATAGAGAGAATTCAGCTTTCAGTTTTAAGACACTATTGATGGAAACTACCTCATTGATTCCTGGAAACTTCTTGGCATTGCACTTCAACTGCCATTTCAGTTTCTTAAGTTCAAGGTACAGATCTCAGGTCCCCCTCTGGTACCTAAGTAAACTTGGTCAATAGCTATAAATTTAAACTCGTGGCTAGAATAGTTCTTTACGAGTTTTGCCAGGACATTAGTGTCCGTTTCCCTCTGTATATCATACACATGTTGGTAAATTCCGTTTTTAAACTTTTTAACTGTTTTACCAATATAGAAACAGTCACAGCCCTGGCATTTAGTCAAATAGATCAGTCTCTTACTGGTACAATAAAATTTGCGGGTTAAAGTTATATAACCATAATTTAGAACCACAATACG
The DNA here is from genome assembly GCF_019279795.1 of Protopterus annectens. Classification (NCBI taxonomy): domain Eukaryota; kingdom Metazoa; phylum Chordata; order Ceratodontiformes; family Protopteridae; genus Protopterus; species Protopterus annectens. Next base: position 423,707,413 of record NC_056745.1, on the reverse strand, counting down.
AGGACCTTCCAAAATGTACTTGCATTGCATACAATGCCCACATTTGGTCATACCCATATTCAGGTTACCACTTGGAGTCCTTTCTAACATTGTTTTTAGGCAACAATCTTTTTAATACACCACCACAGGTTGTGTCCCACCTTGCAAAGGATATTCTGATCCATCTCAAAAATATTCCAGTTCTTTTGATTAATTTTCCTTATCCCTTAAAAATGTATACTGTAGGGAATTATGAGGGCGTTATGAAAATTAGGTAATGCAGATTAACTTTTTACACCTGAAGTAAGTTTGCAGATAATAACAATTTACAGGGTTGTCCAAAGTTGTACATTCAGGGACTGATTTGCAGATATTCTGATTTTTCTCCAATAGTGGTAGCTGTGATTACATTCAGTCGGATTGGAACAGCATCGGCATGGCTTGGCAGTTTTGTTATTTGTTGTTGTCACATATATCAATGAATGCATAACTGTTTATTTTCATTAACTGATCATTTTCTCTCGTTTTTGCAACATTTTCAATAGTTATCTTGTTTATCATATCATGAAGTTCACATTTGTGCTGCTGTCTGTCACTGACTGCTATAACACATGTGATGCATCCAACATGCTTGAGGTAAAATTGGTAGGTGTAGTTGGATGTGCATGTAATTGTGGCAACTCTATTTTAATACTGCTGAAGTTGTGGTGAATCGGTTATGTGTTTAGCCAATACTTGTCAAAATATCCACTGATATGGGTTTAAATACCACCTCTGCATATATGACATATCTAAGATGGAATGGATAGATAGCTGTGCACATGTATGCTGATGATGTTATGAGATATGGATCAGCTATTCAGTTATGTTCTTTATGCTTATCTGTACATGATGGTAATATAGATGACATGGATTGCTTTGCTTAGCAATGCACTGTTAATGAGAGGTTAGGCATTCATTAGACATATGCTTTGAACATTGACATGTCAATATGTAAACCTTTATATAAAATCTGAGATGTCCATATCACCCTGTCTTTCGGATGTCCATCCGAAATAGGAGGGACACTTTTTCTCCATGTGAGAATGAGATAATTATAGAGGCTCTGCACCAGCATGGCAAGAACCTGGTAGGATGGATGGGCAATACTGTGTGGAGACTGCAAGTGTGGAGAGATCTCACAAACATAATTAATGCTGGATCCAAACAAAGCACAGGGAGGAGATGGAATTAGTAATAATGGCCTGAGAACACTTCAGCAAGAACTTTACAGTACCATTATATTATATCTATTATTTACTAGGTCATATAAATATGGGGAGATTCCTCAAGATTGGAAACATGCGCTTATTAAATGTGTCTTTATGGGAAAGAGGAGTAGGAGAAAGCCAGAGTCATATAAACCTTAAGTCTAGTTTTATGTTGTGGAAAAATAATGGAGAAGGTAATATTAGATATGTTACTGTCAGAATTGGATAGGTTTGGACTTGAAACCATATATCAGCATGCATATGTTTAAAACAGCTCTATTACCACCTGCAGCATGATGTCCTATACCAATATAATAACAGCTATGAATGAAAAATTGTGCTGTGATGTAATTTATATAGATTTAACTTCAGCATTTGACAGGTTAATAGATAAAACACTGATCAATAAATTAGAAAAAGAAGTTATGTACCTACCATAACGTTCCATGTTAGTTGTCTTCATCTCGCCTTCCTTCTTGCTGGTTAGGATCGGAGCCGATCCTCGGCTCCGACTCAGCCATCTTCAATAGCTCGAGAGCTATTTACTGGCTCGAGGCTACCCCTTATCCCATAATGCCTAGCGATAGCTACCCAGATCTCATTTGAAATAGCTAACTCCAGACATAACAAAAGAATAAACCAGTCAAAAAATCAGTTGACTATACCTGCCATATTCTCTAAGTCAATACAGGAAACAAGAGAACACACAGCCAGTGAAACAGAAAAACTCCACTCGGTCCACTAGGATAGGGGGACGGAGGGTGGGATGCAAGAAGGAAAGCGAGATGAAGACAACTAACATGGAATGTTATGGTAGGTACATAAGTTGTCTATCTCACCTTCGTTCTTGCTGGTTGGGACAGCATCCCCAGCACCTAAAATCCTGGGTGGCTCAGAGGAACAGACTCTTGAGAACAGTGGAACCAAAGTCAGCTCTGCTCCTGGAGACCATATCCAACTTGTAATGAGAAATAAAGGTATATGGGTTTGCCCACGTGGCATCTGCACAGATGGAATCCATGGGCAACCTAGACTGGAAGGCTACAGAGGTGGCCAAGGCCCTAGTAGAATGACCTTTCGGTTTGATAGGTAACTCTCTGTTCCTTAACTGATAAATGAAAGTAATAGTGTGACACAACCATTTAGACAATGTTACCTTGGAAACTGGGAGACCTTGTTTGCCCAAGGCATAAGAAAGGAATAGTTGGTCCGACTTCCTTACTTCTTTAGTTCTGTGCAGGTAAAAATGCAATTGCCTATGAACATCCAGTTGGTGTAGTTTGTACTCTGCCTTGTTGGTATGATTAGGGGAAAAACACAGAAAGATCTATAGATTGGTTTAAATTATTTTCTGAGCAGACTTTAGGGAGAAATGAAGGATTAGTCCTCAGATCAACCCTGTCCTTATGAAAAACCAAGTATGGAGGACAAACACATAGCACCTGAAGTTCAGAGATGCGTCTGGCTGAAGTAATAGCTACCAGAAAGAGTGTCTTCCAAGATAGAAACTTGATAGAGCAGGACACTGCTGGTTCAAAAGGGGGCAGAATCAAGGAGCTTAGGACTAAATTAAGGTCCCAAGGAGGAGAGAGATCTCTCACTGGAGGCCTAAGAAGAGTTGTCCCTCTCAAAAAAGTTTTACAGAGCTTATGAGACATAATGTTAGAGTTCGAAAAACCAACATGAAAGTTATAAATGACCGCCATTTGTACCCTGATCGTGGCAGACGCGGACCCAGTGTGAAACAGCTGTGCTAGGAATTCCAGGATTTCATGGACTGGGGCTGAAAAGGGATCCACATTCCTAGCCTTTGCCCAACAAGAAAAACTTTTCCATTTGCTAGCATAAGTTTTCCTCGTTGTAGACTTGTGAGAGGAGACGATAATTTCACAGACTGCTGGGAAGCCTGGCTAAGGTTGGAAGTGGAGCAACCAAGCTGTGAGCTGGAGAGTTTTGAGGGATTGATGCAACCCACCTGATTGATGAACCAGGAGATCTGGAATTGCGTCCAGAGTCCAGGGTTGATCGTGAAGGTAACGGTGCAGGAACGGGAACCATATCTGTCGAGGCCAGTAGGGAGCAATGAAGATCATTTTGCAACCCAGCATTATTGCTTTCTGTATAAGTTTGGGTATCAGGGGGAAAGGAGGAAAGGCATAAAGAAGTCCCTGGGGCCAATCATGGACCAGAGCGTCTCTGGGTATGTGACCCGGAAGTGGAAGAAGGGAGAAGTAGTTGCTGCATTTGCTGTTGAAGGGGGTGGCAAAGAGATCACAGCAAGGCTGTTCCCATTTGCGGAAAACAAGATTTGCAACTTTCTGATTCAGAGACCACTCGTGAGGCATGAGGATAGCTCTGCTGAGCCTGTCCGCTATGATGTTGGATTTCCCAGGGATGTGCGTCGCAATCAGAAAATATTGACAGGAAATCACCCACTGCCAAAGTCTGAGTGCTTCTAGACACAGGGGGTAGGATCTGGTTCCACCCTGCTTGTTGATGTACCACACCACTGACATGTTGTCCGTTTGAATAGCAATGGTCCCAGAAGGAAGAGAATCTTGAACGGCTTGCAACGCCAGGAGCATTGCTCTCATTTCCAGGATATTTATGTGCGGATGGTAACGTGAGGTTGCCAAGTGCCTTGGACTGTCCTGCCCAGATAATGCCCCCCCACCCTATCAGGGAGGCGTCTGTCATCACTGTGGCTACCGGAGGGGGTTGTATGAATGGTCTGCCCTGAGTAACTAGTGGGAGACCATCCACCAAGAAAGATCTCTTTTGCATGCATCCGTGATCATGATCATGTAAGTCATGGGTAGCTCTTGGAAAGACCACTGGGTAAACAGAAGCCACTGAAGAATTCTCATATGAAAGTGCACCAGTGGGATTAGGAGAATGGCTGCTGCCATGGAGCCCAGAGTTTGAAGGACGTACCTGACTTGGATCCTTTTGCTCTGCATCAGAACCTGTACCTGCTGACGGATTGCAGACACCATTTCTAGTGGTAGCCTTGCAAACATATCCCTTGTGTCTAAGTCTGCTCCTATGTAAATGATAGATTGACGGGGCAATAAGGCAGATTTTTCTAAATTTATTGTAATGCCAAGCTGGGAGCAGATTGTGATTGTGTAGTCCCGTGTTTGTATGAATTGATGCCTGCTGGTAGCAGTAAGGAGCCAGTCATCTAGATACGGAACACCTGGAATCCTTGATGCCTCAGGTGAGTCATGACCACTGCCATACATTTGGTGAGCACCCTGGGGGTTGTGGTGAGACCAAAGGGCAGAGCTCTGAACTGATAATGACTGGCCCCCAGCCGGAAGTGAAGATATCTCCTGGAGCACCTGTCCATCTTTATGTGGTAGTAAGCGTCCTGAAGATCTATCGAGCACATCCAATTGTCCTGACCCAGAAAGGGTAGAATGGACTGTAGCGTGACCATCTGAAACTTTGTTCTTTGCACAGACCTGTTTAGTCTGCTGAGATCCAGAATCAGTCTCCAGTCCCCTGTCTTTTTTGGTACTAAAAAGAACCTTGAGTAAGTTCCGGATCCGTGCTGGTCTGCCGGGACTTCCTGGATGGCTCTTTTTTCTAGCAGTTTTGAAACTTCTATAACTGATTGCTCCTTCAGATTGGGTGGAACATCTGGAAGGGTCTTCCTTGACTGTAAAGGGGGTTGATGGAAGGGAATTTTGTAACCTCTGGATATAACGGACCATACCCATCTGTCTTGTGTTAAACTTTGCCAGGCTTTTGGGTACAGTGAAAGTCTTCCCCCGACTGCCTCCAGAGTTGAGCAGCCGAGCAACCCTTCAGGGATGCTGGAAGGGCTTATCAGAGAAGGATTCTCTGTTGCCCTGGTTCTGTGGACCCCCTCTGCCACGAGGGCGGCATCTATTATTATTGTTTCCCCCTCTGCCTCTGGAGGAAGAATCACTACATGTGTCAGGCAAGGCTCCCTGAGATTTACGGAACCACATCTTCCCACTCTTCTGACCCTTGGGGTAAGGTCTACAGGGAGTGGAAAAATGGACTCCCATGGCAGAGAGAGTCTTGCCTTCTTGCTCACACCTAGCCAAAGTGTCTTTCACCTGTGGTCCAAAAAGAAAGGAACCATCAAAGGGAGTGTTGCTGAAGGACACTCGAAAGGGTTCCGCAAAGTTACACAGCTGCATCCACGCATGCCTCCTAAGGGCCACCCCGGTGCCTGTAGCTCTACTCGCCCCATTGGCTGCATAAGAAATGAGCCTCATGGAGGAGTTAACAACAGAATTAAGCATTGCTAGCTGGGAAGCTACCTTGGCTTGTGCTCCCTCAGCTCTTGGATCTTGGAGGGTATCTCCGAGCTCTTAAAGGAGATCCCTTTGAAGTCGGGTAAAATGACACAGGTAGTTCAGTGACCTCATAGAGAAGGTTGCTGAAGCGAACATTTGCTTCCTGTATCTGTCCATCATCCTAGACTCCTTGTTAGGGGAATGGACAGACGAAGAGGTCTCCGTTAACTTTTTTTTGGTGGCTGCTACTAACACCATAGCATCAACAGGGACACCTTTTGAAAGGAACTGCTTATCCTGGGGTGCTGTAATGAATTTACTAGGTCTCCTCACAGTTGGTTCTACTGTATCCAGAGCTGACTAAGCCTTTTGAGCCACCACTGTCATAAGTGGATCGAAAGGCAGAGACACCCAGGAGGTGGAAGGTCAGGAACCGAAGGCATCCAGAAATACAGACTCATCCTCAGAAGGGGCTAGGGGATTCCAGTTCCCCCCTCTGCTTAAGCATTTCTAGGATGTCCAAGAAGGATACATCTTCAGAGGGGGATCTCGGAGACCCTTCCGAATCATCTAAGTCTGTATCAGGAGTGACAGACTCGGGGGAGTCAATGTGCTTCCTCTTACACTTTTTCTTCCAAGGGGGCTCTTCTGAGTGATCAGGAGAGGCCTCAGAAGAGGAGAAAACACCCATTGGGGTGTCCTGGAGCATTGGTTCCCTATGCTTAGGGTCTGGAGGAGGAGCAGAGGTTGGCACAGGCACTACAGGGGACGGAGCCGGTGGGGCTGATAGTGGAGCTGACTCAGGGGACAGCACACTCTGCATGACATTGAAGGTGTCCCTGCCACGATGCAGAAAAAGCTCTGGTTCCGAAGAAATAGGAATCTTTCTCCACACCGAGGGGGACGGCTCCGAGGCCGATGTTGGAGCTGAGCTCACCTGCGCCGAAGCTCCGAGAAGGAGAACAGGGTCAGACAAGGGTCCGATGCCACTCGCCCCCTCGGAGCCAACGAGGGAGCCCCATTGCCCAGATCCCTCGATGGAAGGTACCACCAAGGGAATTGGAGCCGACGTTGGAACCGAAGGAGATAGAGTTATTGGAGCCGACAGGTCCACTACTCGAACCCCAATGAACTCCGGCTCCAAACTCATTGGAGTCGGAGGAGGAACATCAAGAGAAGTGGATGGAGCCAATACCTGTTGAGGAGGGCTGGACAACAATTTAGCTAGTGCCTGCGACTTTAGCAACCTACTGACCACTCTCTCCACATCATGATCCGACAGTCTAGAGGATCGAGAGGAGTGAGAGGATCGGTGACTACTCTCGCTCTGAAGTAAAGGAGACCGAGGAGCCGAATGCACTGACTATAGTGAAGGGGACCTCAGCCTCTTGTGGCTCCATGACGGCTCCGAAGCCTGTGATGGAGCCGACGGTGAGATTGTCTTGTCGGTGCCAGCCGGAACCGACGTAAAAGGTAAATTCTGAACCGAAGCCTGCTCCGAACTTGGATCCGATGGCCTAGTGGATTTAGGGGATTTCACTGGCTGTGAGCTCTTGGCCAGTGAATCCTGGGGTTTTAAAATACCCCTAAGAATCAGCTTATTCTTACACTCCTGCAGGACTCTTGGACTAAAGGCATGGCAAATAGAACAAGAGTCCTACAGGTGCACAGCACCTAAACAATAGACGCAAGAAGTGTGCCCATCTGTCAGAGACATTTTCTGACAGCATTAGTCACACTTCTTGAACCCAGAAACCTTGGATTCCTTTGACATCCTTTACAGTAGAAAGAAACCAATTATGACAACAATAACAAAAAGCAATATACAGTCTACAAAAAACACACCTACTAGAAAGACTATAGCTAAAGGGCTTTTTTTTTTTTACTAAAGGATAATGGGAAAGCCTCTAATTTAAACGGCTAACCTGACAAGAAGAGGGGGGGGGGAGAACTCTCTAAGTTAATTGAGTTCTACAAAAAGAGGGATACTATAAGATAAACAAATATCTATCACAGAAACAAAACTATCGCTAATAATAAAATACTAGAAAAGTTAAATTCTAGTGAAAAGATTACACAAAAAACTCTATACAAGCCTGAGCCAGAAAAACGACACCTCACAGCTGAAGTGGCAAATGAGATCTGGGTAGCTATCGCTAGGCATTATGGGATAAGGGGTAGCCTCAAGCCAGTAGACAGCTCTTGAGCTATTGAAGATGGCCAAGTCGAAGCCGAGGATCGGCTCCGATCCCAACCAGCAAGAATGAAGGCGAGATAGACAACTTAACATCAACTAGTTATCAATGTACTCTTGATAAGATAGATAGCTGCATGGCATGTAAATGGGACATGTCAAGTATCGTACAGAAACTGGACAGGTAAAATTCTTGGTTACAGTCAGGGTGTCCAACAGGACTCTGTCCTAGGCCCTTCCTTGCTAAGATCATATCTTTCAAACCTAACATTTTCATCTGAGGTGTTCTACAGTCTATGTGCAGATGACCTGAGATTGGGTAAACTGATTACATGTGTTACAGATAAGGCATGCCTGCAAAAAAAAAAAAAAAACTAAGCATATGACATATGGGAGACATAAACTGAAAGCTGAGTATTTAATACAGCACACAGTGATTGAAACTGTAGACTCATTTAAGGACTTAGGTATATGTGTAGATCCAGCTTTGAGTATTTGTAATCAGATCAACCAATTGGTTAACGATAGTTATAGAATTATAGGTTGTATAAAAATGTATAAAGTCTAAGAAATCAAAAATGATGAAGTTCTTGTTTGTTAGTTACATTAGACCCAAACTTGAGTATGGAATAACAATATGGAAACATTGTAAGAAGAAAGCATGAGTAAACTGGAAAGAGTACAATGGAAATATACCAAGGGCATTCATGGGTGTGAAAATCTAAGTTATTATGAAAGGCTAAAATATCTGAACTTGTACAGTGTCTCTTAAAGATATCTAAGAGGAGATTTTATTCAGGTATATAGGGCATTTAGTGACAACTACCTCTGGGAATGTTTGGGGTTATCAAAAAGTACTAGAGAATCATCAGATAACCTATGTAGAAGATTCTACGGGAATGAGAAGTGCACTAATTGGTTCTCTGACAGAGTAGCTGATAAATGGAACAGACTACCAAATTATATTAAAGCAAGTACTAGTTTAGATATTTTAAGAACAGCCTAGGCACTTATTATGGGAACAAGTGTTTTGGTATATTGGCAAGCTAGAAGGGCATTAATGCCTGTGCTTAAAATATTTGTATGTATGTATGCATGTATGCTGTGGGTCAACACAACAGATCAAGGGAGACCTGTAGGCAACATTGCTTTGGCATGATCCTCAGGTGCAGCCAACAGACTCCGCCACTATGTGGGGGAGAGGAATGTCACTGGAGATGCGCCAAAATTGTCTCACCAAGATAAGACAGCATTGTTCCTGGCCTGCCCCCATAACACCTGCCAGGATCATTGGATACCCTGGAGAGGTATTGAGGCAAATGTTCCAGGATGTACAGATATATCCAACATTCAAAAGCACTGAAGCATACTCTATAATTCTCATTAACTTGTTTTCATTCAAAATTCGTATTTATATATTTTGTTGCAAAAGCATTGTGACAACACCTCATGATGTGGCTGCGCAAGATAAGTTTTATAATGTTATCTTACCTACACAGTGCATAGATAACACTGTCAGCAACATGTGTAATGTGTGTTTTAATTGCACAGCCCCATCAACATCAAAAAAGCAGCACTATTTGTCATGTAAGTATCCCCATAGCAAGGTAGTGTGATCCATAGCTGCTGTGTGCTTCTGCCCCCTGTTATGACTGAGGAGTATAATCACATTTTTGTATGCCATTTTACATTATATATGCATTCTTTGTGCAAGATAGAACATGTACCATCAGGCATGGACAGACCTGGTAAGGTTGTTCATATTGTTGCTATAGTGCAACACTGTTTAGCACACCAGTGATCTTTGAAATTAATATTGGCTTGTTCCCTATGCAGGTACATCATCAGGACATCAGCACCATTTGTCACGGAAGTCTCTGCATAGTCTGGTAGTGTAATCCATAGCAGCTGTGTGCCTCTACCTCCTGCTATGACTGAGGAGTATGCTCACATGCTATTTATATGCCATTTGAAACTGGAGGTTCCACTCTACACCAGATGATACATTCCCCAGCCAGGGAGGATGTACCTGGTAAGGCAATCTGCATGGTTGGTACATTTTGATATTGTTAATTATATCTGTGACCTTCATGACTACTGTCATCTTGTTCAGCTGCATAGGGACACCCGCAAACTTCACCTGCATAGGGATACCTGCAATCTGCATGACACTGTTGCCTATCTGGTATGTGTACATCTTATTTGCTGTGTGTTATACATCACATTGAATGCTCTATGTTGCTTTGTATGTGCTCACTACTGAGTTGAGTTGTATATGTTTCTCTTTTTACATGACAGTGGCATTTCAGCTCTCACCAAGTGGAGCCAGAGGTGTATATATCAGGTAGCTTTTAATAGCTGTGTTTACATTTTCTATCATATTTGCTTGATATGTGAATGACATGACATATCTCTACTTTATAGGGCCCCTGCTCCACACACAATAACTCACACCTGGTAAGTCCATGTCATCATTAGCATCATAGTTATGCAGTTTTCCAAAATGTCGGTCACATGCTGTCTTATAACACATTTGTCAGCTGTCTCTTTTTTGCAGCACATTCAGTACCTCCTCCAGTAGTCCGTTCACTGATCCTGAGGTGGGATGTGATGTGCTTCACTCTAATAGTATGGCCAGTGGCACACAGGCCACTGCATTGGGTTTATTGTCCAGCCTGTAAAGGGACAGACAAGTGGTTCATGGTGTAGCCTCCAATAGGGAGGATAGTGTGGCTAGCCATTCTGATGATATGGGGACATCAGATGGACATGATAATGACCATGACCTGCTATCCCATGCAGAGTCTTGTACTGATGGTGGCTCTTCCCCATGATGGACTGATACAGTCCGTTGGACTACAGTTAGGAGTGTAGCAGATGTGCACGGACATGTCTCAGAGGGTGTACGCTTATAATTAAAGGCACATGAATGTTCACATCAGCATCATGGTTCTAACTAGTGTTTACTTGCTCATGCCAGTGATCATGTAGCACACAAGATGCATGTGTTACATGGAAGAGTGCAGACATGGAGGGGTCATGGCAGTACTGGCTGCACAGCATGACAGTGTGGTATCTGTTACATGCTGTGTTGAAAGCCTTGTTATGCAGTGGTAGAGTAGTGCCATAGTATGAACATGGTGTTACATGCCCTAACTGTAATGAACAGATTATGTCCAGGGGGGAGAGGCAAACCCTTCTCTCATTAGACCCACAAGTGACCATCAGACCTCTTTGTCTGTGCTGCAATGTGCATGAACATGTGCTGTCAGTTAATCAACTTAGAACCCAGCACTCACATCCAGACACATCATATTACTATTCCTACCGACACTGTGTCCCAAAATGCTAGTGTCACCACATTCAGCTCCTCAGTACAGCACCATGGAACAAGTGCTTCCAGATGCAGCATGGACAGCCAAGATTGTAGTGTTAGCCATCAGTGTGGGTGCCCTAGACTGCATTAACACTGACAGTTGATCTGATGTGTATCCTGTTGTGTCGTTCTGACCCTGTGGCAATGATGGTTGCTGTAATGACCACTGTCTGATTCATCCGTAGATGGTTTCTCAAATGTCTGATGCCACTGTGTTTTTCTGTTTATCTGACTTAACTGACTACCTTCAAGTTGTGTTAAGTTGTACATATTTGTCATTGATATATGTTAGTTCACATAATGACAGCAGCAATGCTCTATGTGACAGTCTTCATGCTTCCACATTTGTAACTCTTGATAACTGACATATAGCAGGTATGTTCATAATGAACAAGTTATCTTAGTTATCCTGCATTGATTACTAAAGTTCACATTCCCATGTTGTCTGCCATTCCCACGTGCACATGTATGACTCTGTACGCATACCTGTGTTACCTATGGCATTTTACTTCCGTACTGCACATGCCTCACCCCCAGCACTACATGCACTTATGTGGACATCTTTCCTTTCATTATCCTGTTACTGACATATACTTTTTATGTGTGCTTTCCCATATCTACCTACTCAAATGCATAAACCTATGTTGCTGTATCCCAAACAATGCTGCATGTTCCACGGTTGATGTGTACTGACTGCATGATTGAATTTATTCTTAAATCTGACTTGTGTTGCAGCAATATTCCATGTATTGTAATGTTACCTTATGTGTGACATTCCACATGAAGCATGTGATGTGAAACTTGTTTCAGATATGTTTCAGTTTGGCTGGTAATTGATGTGTTTGTCTTTACTCATGTCGCTGTATGCTGTGTGCTGTACAGTGAATTGTATGACACCGTTGCACATTACTATGCTATGTGTGATGCATCAGTGTTATTATATGACCCATACAAGTTATTAATGTTTATGCTGATGCAGTCCCATACACTGCATGGGCCTAGATTTATTGTGGTACTGGGTATTGTACAGCTAACATGCTAGTTATCCTTATGATGATATTCTACTTATTCAACAACACATTTTGTTGTGCACCCTCATGGGTGCCATATATATAATAGTGTGGTCTTCTTTAGTGATGTACCTTGCACAGAGTATTTATGTGGTGATGTTTCCTCTGTAGTCATCCAGATGTATTCCCTGCTGTGTTATGTGTATAAGGTATTAAAAGTGAATCATATGCTTATGTTATGTATGATGTTCAGTGTGGACAAATAATGGTTTCTTTCCATTAGTCATGCTCTCTGCTCCTGTTGTGGGGCAGTACTGTGTGAACACCACTCTTTAGTCTGTGTACATTTGTATATGTGGCTTGTCATTACTCAAAGATGTGTTCCAGATGTTGCCGTTTTGCCTGAGCTACGACATAAGCCCACATCCACAGTAGCCCAAACCTGTTTTTTTCCAAATCCTGTGGCCTCCTGCTGATCCTGTGACAGTTCTGATGGCTCCACATCTGATATCTTGGGTTCTTGGCATAGTTCACCCACATCTTCTGTTGGTAGGCCACCATGTTTGATGTGATCATGTTATGTGGCATGGCACACACAATGACCGTCTGTGATGCCTTTTCTGGTGTGTATTGGAGTGCAGCCCTAGATGTGTCCAGACATCTGAATCTTTCTTTTAGCAAGACAAATAAATGCTCAGTGGTGTTTCATGTCATGGTGTGTGCTCTGTTACATGCAGGTGTTGATGGTTCTCTGTACAGCATCATAAGCCAGGATTCCAGTGGATAGACACAGTCACCTGTTTTTAGTGGAATGAGAAGAATATCTGTTCATCTTGCTTCCTGTTGCAATGTCTGGCCACTGCTTACAGTATAGCAGTGGTCATATACTTATCTGATTGGAGCTCCTCCAGTATTTTACCATGTTGGAATGCAGCCCTCAAGGCATGTTCCCTCCATATTGGTGCATCATTCATACTATTAGGGTGTGCCGCTATAATATTGATAATGAGGATGCGTGCAGAGCATACCACCTGACAACTGAGTGATGGTCAACCCTTTCTACTGATGTACCATTCGTCTTTGGTAATGCTGGGGTTTTGATTGGGACATGGGTGTATTCAATTGCATAGTGGACACGGGGAAGTTGGCAATGGCATAGAACTGTTGCGTGACATTTTGAGCTCTATGACAGTTGGGAAGTGGGTGTATTCATCCACTTTTGTGTAAATTATTGTCAGGAACTGTGTGAAAATGTGATTAGTGCCTGAGTGGGGCACTCCTACTGCTTCTCCCATATGCTGCTGAAATGTCCTAGAGCCCAGTATACCCAGACTTGGAAACATTTTTTTTTTCTACTAGTACTGGATTACCCCACAGATGCAAGCATGCATTTGGGGTGCACACAGCATGCACCAGTTCTCTAGCTAATCTGTATATATTATTTCCTGTTCAGAGAGTTGGCTTAACTGAAGCCTGGTTCAGTGCCTTGCTTGCTGACGCCTTTGCAGATCATCCCCTGTTATGGCTGACAGTACCCCAAGCTTGCTGTAGTGCTTTAAATGCCAGTTGCATTTTTTTAAGTTATGTTTTCAAAATTCCAGGATTGCTTAGGAATTCATAAAATAACATGTCATTAAGGGTAAGCATAAATGGCCTCTGCTGAGTACTTTCAGAAAATTGTCGGCACATTTAAATTGCATTGGGCTCCTCCGTTGTGTTTTGAAATCTGGCAGGCTTACACACACTCCACAATTATCCTGAGTTGAATAGATAATTTCTTGGTCCTCTTTTAGTGTCCATTATGGAATCATGTCAGCCGCTGATTTGCTGACATCTTCCTTCAACATGCTGTGCTGTCCTTAACTTTCTTTTGGAGTCCAATCCTGTATATTACCCCTAGTGAAAATAACTGGGATCATGCCATAGATAATTTGAGGGATCCATGTATGGGATAAAGCATTTAGGATTGCATCTGTCCATTGGTAGTACAGGTGGCAGTCCTGGGATAAATTTTCTGTTACCCATTCACAGAGCCAATTTCTGCTAGAATATGGACAGGGCTGATATTTGTTTTATGTGGATGAGGAGTCTGTTCCAAGAAGAGATATCCTCTGAAAGATATTCAAACCACACAGCCAGTAACAGCACATACAGAAGTTTATTCTCACTCTGACGTCTCAGCAAACTTGCCTTCAAGGAGTACAATACCCAAACAAACACATTTCTTATATACTTGTTACAATAAAACAATTAATTAAACAGTTATAAAAACAATTAAAATAAAACCTGCCAATTAAGCTCCATATTCATTCCCTTTGGGACCATAGTATCAAATTTTAAAATATATAAAGCCTCTTTATACAAAAGCCTATTTTTTATATTTTTTCCTACAACATAGCTATTATCTATTTTCTAAAACACTTGCTTGTAACCCAATAGTTAAACCTCCATGTACTTCAAAGAAATGTTCAGTCACTGAACCTTGTTCTTTCCTGTTTTCAGTATCACGAACATGTTCTAACAATCTAGTTTTAAATGCCTTCTTTGACTCACCAATATAAAATTTATCACAGGGGCATTTAAGGGCATACACAATGCCCTCAGTGTCACATTTAAACTGGCCTTTGGTCTTAAAACTTAAACCATTTATACTATCAAAACTAGATACAATGTATTTACATGCTTTACAGCTTCCACATCCTACAGTGCCATGGCCATACACTATTTTACTTAAACTTATAGGAGACATAATAAATCTACTTTTTACCAAAAAATCTTTTATACTTCTACCTACTTTGTATGATATTTTAAGTCTCTTGGGCATCCATTCAATGCCCTCGTTCATAGAATTCAAAAGTCTCCAGTAATATTTAACCATATCTACTAACCTGTCACTAAAGCAACTGTAAGTTGTAACAAAATATATATCAGAATTGTTGTGTTCAACATGAGGCAAAAAGCTATTTTTCATTATAACCTTTCTATCAATATGCTCATTCACTAATTTGAACCAACTGTCATTCAGGATCTCTTTACTGTATCCCCTCTGTTCAAACATAATATATGTTTTGAATATTTCATCCTGAAAATCAGTCTCATCACTACACAATCTATATAAACGTATGAATTCACCATAAGGTAAAGCTTCTATAGTATGACAAGGATGACAACTACAGGCTTTTAAATATTGCATAATTCCATCCAATTTCCTATGTACCTTAGTTGCGAGTCTTACTCCACTATTGATGTCCAATTCAACATCCAAAAATGGAACTTTTTTGCCTATCTGAATGCCATCAAATTTCATCTTAAATCTGTTATTTTGTAAACTTTCAATGAATCTATCAACCTCATCTTCGCCTTCCTCACACAAGAAAATCAAGTAATCTATGAACCTATAATATTTTCTCACATATTGCTGATAGAATTTACTTGTAAAAATATACTCTTAATTCAAACAAACCCATGCTTAAATTTGCGTATGAGGGAGCAAAGGCTGCCCCCATTGTAGTTCTTCGTTTTTGGTGTAAAATCCCCCCATTGAACTCAAAAAAGTTTTTAATTAGACAGAAATGAACTAACTCTACTATATACTCAGTGGCTGGACATCCACCCCAAAAAAAAAAACGAATAGATTTCAGTCCAAAAGTGCGGTCAATACTTGTGTATAGACTTTTTACATCTAATCTGATCCAATACATTCTCTTATTGCATTTTATATCTTGGATTTTATCTAAAACGCCAAACATATCTTTAATATATGCTGGTAACAAAATAACTTTAGACAACAATAAATAATGCAGTAAACATCCTAAATTATACAAAAAATAATTCCTGCCTGAAACAATGGGGCACCCAGGTGGTGACTGCAAATTCTTGTGTATTTTGGGTAGGCAATAGAAATGTGCAATAGCACTAGATTCTATGTTAAAATTTCTCTTGACATCATCACAGGACAAATAACCTAATCTTACTCCTTTATTCATAAGCTCACCATACTCTGTCATAGCCGCTGAGTAAACAGAAAAATCAACTTTTTCATAAACATTCTCATCACACAGATGTTCATAGCACATATTAAGATATTGTATAATGTGCATAACAACTAATTTATTGCTTTGATTGGCAGGTTTAAAAATCATTTCCTTATGTTTACTCATAGCTGTCAGTGCTAACTCATTTTTTTGTAAAATTATATGAAATATTTTCAGGCCCCTGCAAAAAAACATTTTAACTAATTTTCAACAGAAAAATTCAAAGTTTTATAAAAAAGTTTTATATCCTCATAATTAAATACTGGAACAAAATTGCTTTTATATGCAATTTGACTAGTATCCAACATCTAATAAGCATTCACATTTTCATCCGACATACATGAATGAAAACTTACATCTTCTGAATCAGTTGACAGTTCCCCATGTTCTAAACATTCATGGTTTAAATCATTAAAACTGCTAAAAAAATTTCAATTGTAATTTTCTAGAAAATCTAAATATATTGCATTTTAAATCATGTAAACGTGAAATAACCGTGGGTATAAATTTTAACCCACTCACAGATCTTTCAGAGTTGTTAAAATTATACCCTAATAAGTTCACAATGTAAGTCACTAGTACCACTTTCCGCTTTTGTTCCATTGGAACTGCTGGAGATGTTGTTCCCATTGTTGGAATGATTGTCCTTCATGTTGGCGTTTTCTATTCTAGGCTTCTGATGGACAAAAATTCGATCCCTTCCAAAATGTCTGCTGAAATTGCCTTCATTTTGTGCTTTAGGAAGAGGTGGATCGTCATATCTACCTAAACTATCTTCCTCACCAAAAGAGGTATACTCATATGAGCTGTGTGTAAATGAAAATGAGCATTGTTCACCATTCCATTTTGTTTCCTGGAACCGCACATGATTCTGAACCCTTTTCCTATTAGCTCTTCCTCCAAAAGCAGTACCATTATCATAATCGTGGGTGTCCCTAAGTAGTTTTTTCTTTTTCCTTTTGGTGACTTCCTTCTCATAACTTTTGAGCTTAGCATTAATATCTTTCAACAATTTGTCCAAAAATTCAGATCCTGATAGAGAGAGCAAATTTGCACAAGTAGAGCCAATATCCATTCATAGCTCTTTTTGTTTGACCCTATCTCTCTCTATTAAGATGGAAACCCATTTGGAAGTACATTTATGTGCAGCTAAGATCCAACTTTTGTGAAATATTTTATCATTTTCTTTATCTAGATCAAAGGGCATAGCAGGATCTTTCTAAGCCCTTAACCCTCAATGGGTTATGTCCAATTCTAAATATTTGCTAAGACTCTGAAAGATATACCTGTCTCTCCAAACCATTCTGTTGAGTTGTAGAAGAGGTTTAGATCCCTAGATTGAGTATTTCTGATGCATTTTGACTTGCTGATGTGCATTAAATCCATCAGTACTGGATTGGAGGATGCCTTGTATGCCAAACACAGGTCATCTCTTAGCAGTCTGTAGGGTACTGAGTATAGTGACAGTGCTTTGAATTGGTCAATGTAGGGCATGTTGTTTAGGCCTTGCATCCTTTTAGTAAGGTACCTCTGAGTCATTCAGGATATTGTGTGTGTCTGGACAGATGCATGCCAAAGGGGGCATTATATGCAATGACTGGCTTAATGAGGGCTGAATAAAAAGGGCAATGACATTTCTAGGTCTAGACACATTCCCTTTGCTTTTAAGCTGTGCAATATAGAAAGACTTTCTTACAACAATGGACACATGGTGGTCAAAAGTTAGGTCACTGTCCGCATAAGTTCCCAAATCTTGAATAACTGAATCAACTATATTTTTATTTTATTATTTTATTTTACATTTGTTAACCGGGCTAGTCCAGCTGGATATATGTCCATTTTCAGTGGAGGCCCGGGGAGAAAAGCTCCAATGGTTATTACAAGTTTAAACAGAAATAGCCATAACAAGATGAAATTTATAAACAAAGTGAGTTAGTACACACAATACACATGCAAACAGAAATAGCCATAACAAGATAACATTCATAAGCAAAATGAGTAAATACTTGCAATACACAAATCTGATAATATCAAAACATAGAGTAAATAATAAATTGTCTTACAAATATGGTAAAATAATTTTTTTTTTTTTTTTTACAATGGTCATACAGTATATATGAGATAACATATATCTACAAAGATGTTATGTAAGGGGGGAGCTATCAAGAATACAAGGAAAAGAGAAGGAAAGAATTAAGGTAGAGGAAAGGAAGAAGGAAGGTTAATCTGGGTTGGTACAGGAACAGAGCCAGTATTTATTGAGATGCATTTTCAGTTGTCTTTTAAAGAGTGGAAGAGTGGACAAAGATGAAATATCAGATGGTAGTTTGTTCCACATTTTTCCAACAGAGTTGGAAAAAAGGCAGTCACCTGCAGAGTTATTGGGTTTGGTGATTTTAACCAGTAGTTTGTTTGAAGAACGTAGGTGTTTCCGGTTATTGTATGGAGTAATGAGGTTAGAGAGTATTGGTGTTTTAGATGGTTGATTTAGAATTTTGTGAGCTATTAAAAACTGTTGATAAATGAGCTTGTTAGGAAGTTCAAGCCAACCTAGTTGTTTTAGGTTCAGACAGTGGTGAGTTCTGAACATAGATCCTGTAGCAAATCGAGCAAAATTATGGTAAGATGTAGCAAGTTTCTTGAGGTTATTTTTAGAGAGATTAGTATAAATAGGGGAAGCATATAGAAGGGTAGAGATAAGGTGAGATCTGGCTAAGGTGGTCCTAGCTTCAGGTGTAAGGAAGGGTTTGATTCTATAAAGGGATCCAATCTTTTTGTTAACTACTTTTATTGTGTTGTTGATATGAGAATCAAAATTGAGATTGCTGTCAATAGTTATTCCTAGTACTTTTGTAGTAGAATCAGGAGAAATCAGAGTGTTATCAGTGGAAGTAATAGAGAAGTTTAGAGGGGTAGATTTATGGGTAGGTGAGAACAGTAACAATTTGGTTTTCTTGGGGTTGAGGAGTAGGCAACGATCAGAGAACCAGTGTTCAACAGTGGTGAAGGCTTTTTGGGTAAGAGACTGTAGTTCAGTTTGACAGGAAGCAGTGCAGATTATAGTAGAATCATCTGCATATTGTATGCAGGTAGTGTTAGGGATAGCTGATTGGAGGTCATTAATAAAGATAGAAAATAGGAGGGGGCCTAGGATAGACCTTTGAGATACACCTAAAGAGATAGGAAGGAGATTAGATAGTGAATTTTTCCAAAGTACTGCCTGCTGACGGTTTTCTATGTAAGATATAAACCAAGTTAAGGAAGGGGGATCAAGTGCGAGAGATTTTAGTATGTGCAGAAGAAGTTTATGATTAACCATGTCAAAAGCTTTTGATAGGTCTATGAAGATAGAAGATGATAGATTATTGTTGTTGTGGTTATAGTTGATGGAGTTGGTGAAGGAGAGTAATGCAGTGGTGGTACTGTGGGAATGTCTAAATCCATGTTGACAGTTAGCAAGTAGGTTGTTATGGAGAAGGTGGTTAAGTAGTTGTTTATGGATAAATTTTTCCATGATTTTAGCTATAGGTGATAGCAGTGCTATGGGACAAAAGTTTGAGAAGTCATTAGAATTGCCCCCTTTGTGTAGTGGGATGATGTGAGATATCTTCCAGATAGAAGGGAAAATTCCTTCATTTATATATCTATTTATCAGGATAGAAATGGGATAGGCAGTGGCTTTGGCTCCTATCTGCAAGAATTCTGCAGGAAGTTTGTCTGCAGAGGGGGTGGTGGGTTTAAGTTTTTGGAGTAGAGATAAGATAAAGGAGGTAGACACAGGTTGTAAGTGAAGGGGAGAATGAGTATTTAAAGTAGGTGAGAGTAGTTTAGAGGTGTCAGGAGATAGGTGATTTGCAAGAGTTTGGATGGTATTGGTGAAGAAAGAGTTGAAGTCATTAGCTATTTGTGTGGGATTGTTTGGGTTAGAGTCCTGGGGGGTTGGTGTGATTGACTGGCCTGGGGATAAAAGATTATTAATACTGGCCCAGATTTTTTTAGGTTCTTTTTTGGTGGTTTGTTGTAATTGAAAGTAATAGTTCTTTTTATCTGTCAGGATGGCTTTTTTTGTACTGTTTCTAAGCTCTCTGAAGTTTTGGTGGTCAGTTAGGTTCTTAGTAGAATGCCATTTATCCCAAGATTTATTTCTGAGAATGATTTTTTGCTTAGTATTGTTGGTTAGCCAGGGTGCTGCTTTAGCTTTGGTTCTAATAGTACAACTTGAGGCATGGTGATCTAGGATAGATAGGAATGTAGTATTCTACAGCTTCATTAAGTGGGAGATATTATAGTGGAGACCAATTACATTGTCTTAGTTCAGCTTGAAACTGTTCAGAGTTAAATTGTTTTTTAGAACGTAGTGTTTTGTAAGTGGTAGGTAAGGTTGGGTTTGTTTTGTGTCTAATGATATAAGTTAGTGAGTGGTCACTTAGATCATCTGGAAGGGTGCCTGATTGGTAGGTTTGTTGGGAAGTATTAGTAAGAATCCAGTCTAAGGTGGTTTCATTATTGTTGGGTTTATTAGTTCTGGTAGGACTATTAATGAGTTGTTTAAAGCCATATAGGTTTATATGGGAGGTGGGGTTAGTACTGTTACAGGAATACCAATCGATGTTAAAGTTGCCTAAGACTAGTATTTCTTGAGGGAGGTTGGTAGAGAGTAAATTGAGGATATATTCGAGAGTGTTGATATTATTTCCTGGAGGGAGATATGCACAGATGATATTTATGGCTTTAGTAGTATTGAATTGAAGTTTGGAGCTGATTACTTCGGCATTGTTGTCTATGGTAAAAGTCAGATTTATAGTACTAATTTGGAGTTGTGTTTTGTAGAGAATTGCTACCCCTCCTCCCTTTTTGGCAGTGTGATCAAGTCTAATGATGTTATAACTGGGTGGGGTGATTTCATTGTCTTTGATTGAAGGCTTTAGCCATGTTTCAGTTAAACATAAAATATCAAATTGATGGACTTCTAGAAGGGCATGGATTTGACTAATTTTGTTACAAATACTTTGTATATTGAGATGGGCAATAGAGAGAGAATTGGTGGGTATAGAAAATGATAGAGATGTAGTTTTGTCTTGTATTTTGTATGTGTTGGTTTTATTATGGTGTGGGCCTGGATTAGGATGAATGTCTCCATCTAACAGAAAGTGGAGGAGTTTGAAGTATTTTGGTTGAAGAAGTTTGTAAATGAAGTCAAGTATTTTCCTTGGTTTAAGTTTCCTTAACTTTAAGTGTGCTAGTCTGTGGTATTTGGCTAGTAGGTAGTTGGGTTGTGTGGTGCGGTTTGAGAAAGTAGGGGAGAGAGGTGATGTAGATGTACTTAGAGGGAAATGAAAGAGAAGAGTTCAGTGGGTATTCATAGGAGGTTAGGAGGTAAGTAGTTATAAGAGAAGATACAAGGGATAAGCAGATAAGCATTTTAAGTTGTGGAGGGATGAATGATATACACATATTAATGTGTATGGAGGTTAGCAAAGAGATGAGATGTAGTTTGAAGGTGTGGTGTGGGGTAGTGGTATGAGAAAGTAGATGGGGGAGGAGGTGGCTTAGTTAATTAGTAGGTGTGGTGTACAAAGAGAGGGTTGGGTAAGTTTGTGATGTTAGGTATCTGATTGGAGTGAACAGGAACAGGATAGAGTGTGTCTATTAGTGGTATAAATGTAGGACCACTGGGTGTGGGTGGGAATTGGGGGCAGGGTAGGGGAGCGGAGTGAGCCCGCAAGGCAAACGGAGTGGGTAGAGACAAAAGAGAGGACAATTGAGGATGACAATGTGTAGAGCAGGAAATTTCAGCAAGTATGTCTGAAGGTAAGAATGTAGAAGTAGGTTAAGAGGCTAGTGAGAGGAAAGTAGGGAAGTCAAGAGTTAGAGTGTGGTTAAAGGTACCCTAGGACTGGGGTGGGAAAGGCGATAGAATAAGTCTCTAAGAAGTAGAAGCTTAGAAGCAGGGTTGGAGAGGTATGGTAAGGAAGTAGGTGTAGGAGTAGAAATACAAGAAAGCTACAGATAAGGTGCCACCTAGTGGTTGGTCGCTTACCTACAGCTAAGTGTTCGCATACAAGGGTGGCAGGCTGTGGAGAGAGGGAGTAGGCAACGTATTAAAGAGAGCGAGAGTAGGCTGGATAAAGGGTTAGGTACAGAGAACAAAAAAGGAAAAAAGGGGGCTAGTTGGCTGCTGGTAATATATGGGGCATATTGTCACTGCGGTAGTTCCCTGGGGCAGATGACTTCTTAAAGGATACAGTAATGCAATGTTTGGCATTTAGTTTCAGTACATGATTTCTGCACCAGTTATTTATTTGGGACAAGACTTCTTGCAGGATGGTTGTCATTTCTATATTCAGTGACTGCTCCTACCTTGCAGTCATCTGCAGACTTAGTCATCCAGAGCCCTTTGGTATTGTCTTTTACTTCAGAAAAGTAAATGCCAAACAGGAGAGTCCAAGCACAGAACCCTGGGTCAGCAAATAATACCTTAATTGTCAAAATAGTGGCAAACACGCAAATACATATAGAGTATGATTTGCTATGTATATAATGTAAAAAAAAAGAGACACTTATGAGCAACTTTTGGACTGACCCAGGTGGTCTGAGTGGGAGTAGCTTTACAAAACATGATAGGGGATAGAATGCAAAACGAAGAAACATGGGATGAAAGTAAATAAAGCTAAGACAGTTGCTTTTTACAAAAAATGGTGTAACTTAGGAGAAGTTTAAAACTACATAA